>NC_057803.1:742659716-742885599 GCF_018294505.1 Triticum aestivum
TACTCCCTCCATCCCATAATGTAGGACGTTTTTTGACTCTACACTAGTATAAAAAAACGTCTTACATTATGGGACGGAGGAAGTAACTGATAGTACATATAAAGTTTGCTGATAGTAACATTTTTTGGAATCCAAAATGGAATACAAAAACAAAGCATCCAGAAACTAAAAAAACCCGATGTTTCTTCAGGAACTTCGTCCTAGACCCATTCATATCTTCTATTTTTGAACGAAGGCCAGGCCGATGTTTCTGCATCTACTACATGACATAGTAACGGAAGAGCGGTGTCAGTCAAATAAACAGTAACGAACAAGTCCGGATGATCATCTCATAGCACGTAAACAACAACAAGTCATTATAAGCGGAACACGATATCATTTCTATCAACATTTTTTTCCTTTATTCCCAGGAGGTAAAATATATGTTTTTCAAAGAGTTATATGCACAATTATTTAGATATGCAAACATTTTTTAAACTATATTTTTAACTACTTGAACATTAACCTAAAAAAAGTACTCCCTCCATCGTAAAATAAGTGACTTAACTTTGTACTAACTTTGGGATGGAGGAAGTACATGAACATTTTATTTCATCGTGAACATTTTTTTTCTAAATTTCAAATAGTATGAGTACTTCACCATTTTACCTGCTTTTTTCTTATAAAATATAAAACGTTTGACAAATACATTATGTTTCAAAATATATAATGACATATTAATACACGTTGGACATCTTACAAATACACTATGATTATTTTTAAATACATGATGAACTTTTAAATATATGACATCTTTTGTAAACGGAAGATGCACATTCTTCTAATAACAATTATTTTTTTTAATTCATGTAGAACATTTAATATTATAAGATGGATATTTTTTTACATGTGAGCATTTGTCAATACATGATAATTTTTTTCATAAATACACAATAAAGAGTTTTTCATGCATAATGGACATTTTCTCATGCACGATGAACAATTTTTAGATACACCATGAACATTTTGTAAATAAACGCTGCACATTTTTTAATACGTAGTCGAAAATTTTCTATATACACAATGAACATTTGATAATACACCATGAGTATTTATGAAATACTACATGATTAATATTTATGAATTACTTGATGATACTTTTTTAAGCACACAGCGACATTTTAAAAAGACGCATTGAGACTTTTTTGAGGTACACATTGATTTTTTAAATATATGATGAATATTTTACAAACAATGTTATATATTTTGAAAATCATGGAGTACTGTTTTTAAATCATACATACGTTTTTTATATTCACGAATTTTTTTGGCCATACTAGAACATTGTTTTTAAAATAGAAGAATATATCTCTTTGGCATGATAATGTTTTTGTTATACAGAAATAAACTTTCCAATAGACATGAATTTTTTTATATACGCGAATAATTTTTGAAATACATGAATATTTCCTTTAAAAACAGGTGATATTTGTTTAATTTACTCAAAAAAATAAAAAAAATAAAAATGTATAAGAAAAAAGAGAAGATTAGGCGCGGCTGGGCCTAGTGCAGTGCCAAACTCGCCCCCATCGGAACTCCCATGGCGACTCCCCCCGCCGCCGCCGCACTCACCTTGGTGCTCTCCTGCGCGTCGCCCTCCAAGGACGAGGCCCACGTCGCCACCGACCTCAAGAGGCTCCTAACCGGGTCCTCCAATCTTGTTGCTGGAGACTGTCAGCAGTGCTACGCAGATGCTGACAGCATCGACAAGCAAGACAGATGCAGGGACGTCAAGGGCGCGTAATTCAGAAGCAAGTGCAAGCCCATGGGCCGAAAGTCGAGTGGGCCGCAGTCCAGTCGAGAAGGCTGGAGGTCCAGGCGAGAAGAGTGAATGGGTATATCAGTAGGCGATGCCAGAACAGATAGGCAGCTAGGAATTGACTTGTGCCTCGTCTCCCCTGTCCCTTCTCTGTCTTACCTCTACTCCAAGTCTTCTTCTCCACTCCCCAACCTGTATCTCCCTCTGTAATCCCCAAATTATCGAGAGGAACTGTATGATCCGAGTAAATTCGTGAGATTTGATCGTGGTACATCACAGTTGGTATCAGATTCGGGCGATTGGCGGCGGGGTGGGGCGAATCGAGCTCGGTTACGGCTAGGTTGGGCTCTCCCGTGAAATTCCGAGCCGTGATCGGGGTTCGCGGCGGCGGTGTGGCGGCCGTTGTCAGAGTCGGCGCCGGTGGTGTTTTCTGTGGCGGCGGTGATTGTTCGGCTTCGGATTCAGGTACGCTCGCGATTTCCCTCGGTTCCTTCTGAGGGTGTGAAATTCCGGCGAGCGGCTGGATTTACGAGGCAGGGCGGCGAGCGGGTCGGTTATAGAGGCTCAGGTTGGGGGCGTCTGTAAAACTCCTGAGGCTCGCCGACTCCGGCGGCGGTAGACGAGGGCGCTACGGCTCCGACGAAGGCAAGTGTGCAGACGCGTTTAGTGCTCGATTCGATGGCCACATTCGAGGCATCTGTTATGAAGCAGCTTGAAGCTCTCTCCAAGGCCACTGAACATCTCGGACGTATTGACGAGATAGCAGCTCGCCTGGACGAATTGGATTTGAAGATGGCTGAACAAGTGCAACGGCTCGATATTGTTCAGAGTAACGTGAATCTGACAATGAAGTCCATGGGTGAGGCGCGTCAGGAACAGGCAGATGCAGCACGAGAAATGCAGCACAAGCAATCTCCCCACTCACCAACTACGGGTGGAGATGGCATTTTGGGCTCTCCTCCTTCTCAGAAACAACAGCAACCACATGTACCTGTTACTTCTCAGGGTCGTATAGCTGTTAATACAGATAGGCTGCAAGGTGAGACAGGTTCCAGTGGAGAGTTCCAGAGTAGAAAACCGTGGATGCCAAAGATGGACTTTCCTAGATTTGAGGGCACTGATGTTAGAATTTGGTTGGATGGGTGTGAGGCGTATTTTTCCCTGTATGACATTCCAGAGGCGTTTAAGGTGACTTCAGCCACATTGCATATGTCAGGGAATGCTGCAAATTGGTATCATGCATACAAATTATCACATCACTGGCCTAGTTGGAGTGAATTTCGCACAGCAGTCACTGCTGAATTTGATTGCAATGTTCACAGGAACAAAATGAAAGAGTTAATGTTACTTAAGCAGTCAGGTTCAGTCACAGAGTATCAAAGGGAATTTAGTCAGTTGGTGTACCGTTTACTATTGTATGAACAGTCAGTTAGCGACACATTCCTGGTCACCCGATTCCTGATGGGACTGAAAGAAGAGATAAGGGGCGCAGTGGAGATACAACTACCAAACATAGTTTCGGAGGCTGCTGCTTATGCTGTGATACAAGAGGAGGTGGTTGGTAGGAACAAATATGGGAGACCAAACACTGGCAGAACTATGGTCTCAAAGTATGGTAACAAGATTAACTCTGTTCCATCTGGAGAACTTTGGAAAGCGCGTCAGCTGAAAGAGTTCAGGCGTGTTAATGGTCTGTGTTACAGTTGTGGAGAGAAGTATGTGCCAGGACATATCTGTTCCAAGACCACACCAACCCAGGTGCATGTACTGCAGTCTGAAACTCCTGAAGTTTTAAGTGATGAAGTTCTTGATGTTGTGATTGCCCAGGAAGAAGCATTGGCTGAAATGCAGTTATCTGTGAATGCTGTGTCAGGAGCTGATCACCCAAAAACCATTAGACTCAGAGCTTTAATTGGCAATCAGGTGGTTATTATTTTGTTGGACTCTGGCAGTACCAATAGTTTTATTGACTCTGCCTTATTGCCAAGGATTAAAGTGTCACCTAGACCACTGAACAAGACACTGTCTGTTAGAGTGGCTAATGGAGATATGCTACAATGTTCTGAAGAAGTGATTGATTTACACTGGTGGGTGCAAGGGCACACCTTCAAATACGATTTTAAATCTATTGCTTTGGGTGGGTATGACATGATCCTAGGGATAGATTGGTTGGAGCAGTGGGGTGAAATGGTGTGTCAGTGGAAGGAGAAATGGGTGCAATTTCATCGGGAAGATCAGATCATTAAGTTGCAAGGCATGACAACTAGTGTCCCTACTGAACTGAAAGAGTTATCAGTGGAACAGGCAATTAGATGGCACAATGGCAATGACATTTGGGATACTGTGCTTATTTCCCCTCAGCCAATTAAACAGAGAGAAGAGGTTCTTTCTGAAGTTCAGCCTCTCTTAGCAGAATTTGCTGATGTGTTTCAGGAACCCTGCACTTTACCTCCTAGAAGAGCGCATGATCATGCAATACATCTGTTACCTGGTGCAGTACCTGTGAATGTCAGGCCATATAGATATTCTCCTCTGCAGAAAGATGAGATTGAGAGGCAGGTGGCAGAGATGATTGCAGCAGGCACCATTGTCCCTAGCATCGGCCCTTTTGCTTCTCCAGTGCTTTTAGTTAAAAAGAAAGATGGGACATGGAGATTTTGTGTGGACTATAGGAAGTTAAACTCTATCACTTTGAAGAATCCATTTCCGATGCCCATTGTTGATGAGTTGTTGGATGAGTTGGGAGGCTCTAAATGGTTTTCAAAATTGGATTTGAGGGATGGTTATCATCAGATAAGAATGGTTCCTGAAGATGAACATAAAACTGCCTTCAAAACACATTGTGGGCACTACCAATTTAAAGTGATGCCATTTGGTTTGGCTTGGGCCCCATCCACTTTTCAATGTGTGATGAACTTCACTTTTGCTCCTCAAAACAGGAAGTACGTGATCATGTTCATGGATGCATTTTGGTTTTTAGCAAATCATTGAAGGACCATTTGATACACCTCAGAAATGTGTTGCAAATATTTGAGAGAGAATCAATTTTATGCTAAACTTAGCAAGTGCACGTTTGCTCAACAGAAGCTGGAGTACTTAGGGCACATCATCTCTGATACTGGGGTAGCCACTGATCCTGAAAAAACCAGAGCTATGGTAGAGTGGCCCAGACCTGCAAATGTCACTGAGTTGAGAGGTTTTTTGGGCTTGACAGGTTATTACAGGAAATTTGTCAAGGGTTATGGGATTATTGTGAAACCATTGACTCAATTACTGAAGAAGCAAGCTTTTGCTTGGTCTGACAGTGCTCAACAGGCTTTTGAGACTCTGAAAAAGGCCATGGCATCAACTCCTGTACTGGGATTACCTGATTTTGAAAAGCCTTTCACTGTTGAAACAGATGCGTGTGCTACTGGAGTGGGGGATGTTCTACTCCAACAAGGTCACCCTATCCCATTGTTAGAGTCCGAAGCAAAATGGAGCCTCCCCGTGCGTTTGGATTTTCAGCCGTTGGATTGGCCGTCCAAATGAGTTTTAGCCGTTGGATCGTGAGATGGGGATATCCTGACCGTTGGATCGTGTGATGGAGAGAGCTGGCCGTCGGATCAAAATCAAACACTGCAGTCCATGCCACCGCCAGTAATTCTCGTGCCCCACCGAGGTCATTCTCGTCTTTTCACGCATGAACATATAAAATGCAGCACCCCCGTGGTGAAACCCTAGCTGCCTCTCTCCTTTCCCACTCTCACCCCGACTCCCTCTCGCTTCCTCCCGCACCTCGCGCCGCCACCCTGCCTCCTCTCCTCCCATAGCCGTCGACCACCCTCCCCGCCCCGCGTCTTCGCTCAGTCGCCGCCTCGCTCCCCGCCAGCCATCCTCCCTGCCCGCCGCCGCCGCCGCCACCATCCTTCCCGTTTGTCGTTGCCACGCCATCGCCGCCACCTACCAGACGGCGCTGTGAAGGACAACACCAGAGAGGGATGGCGTCGCCGGTGTGGTGGAGGGTGAAGGAGGTGCACGTGGCAAGGTTGTCGTGCTGTCCCGCGGATCCGTGCTGGCTGACGACAAGGTGGCCAGCAGGGTGCAGCACGCTCGATACTACGCCGTCAACTGCCACCACCGGGCTCCCCCGAAGGTAAGCCCACTTCTCCTTAGTTTCCTCCTCTCTCTTTCTTGTGGATTTGCCTATTGTCCTAGAGGAAATTAGGTGAGTCAAGATATTCTCCTTTTGATACCCGTACATAGATATTGCCTGCAAAATTTGCAGATTAGGTCAGTCATGATATCCTCTATGCTCTAGGACAACAAACAGTGAACAAAAACCTTTAATTTTTCAGTGTATCTTGTGATTATTTTTTTGTAATGCCTTCATCACCAGATCCTGGCTCCGAAAGATGTGGGAACTGTTCAGTGTATCTTGTGGTTAATTTCTTTTGTAATGCCTCTTCGCCAGATCAAGACTCTGAAAGATGTGGGAGTTACAGAACTTGTGTTGGCCATCAATTAACACTGGAAATTTAATTAATCTCTCTATAGTTAATTTTATTGCCCTGCAACGGTGTATGCCAGATACAACTGCGGCAATTTATCGATCCAATTTGAGTAAGTTTTAGTGCAGTTGCTTGGTTTGCTGCCTACTACAAGGTGATTGACAACCTGCTCTTTTGCTTACGTGTTTGTCGGAAAGAGAAAGGGGCAAATCCCTCTAAAGTATGATTCCAGTATTCTCATATGAAGCTAATCTGCTCTTTTGCTTGCGTGTCTACCGGAAAGAGATAGGGGCAAATCTCTCGAAAGTATGATTCCAGAATTCTCATATTTTGATCAATTCCTATATATATGTTTGTGGGGTGTACTACCTTTTGTTATGATTCTTGAAGTACCACTTAACTTCGATCCTTGTCTGCTATTATGTGATGCCATTGATTGTTATGTATGCTTGCTCCTACCTCTTTCTTTCAGAAATACCATTTGTTTGGATTACTTCCTATTTTAATTAATCATGTTGTTTATGCACAGATTGGTTGGATAGAGATGGCTCAAAGGTTTTGTGGGTAGAATGTGAGACATCCCAATTAAAGTTCCATGAAGAAAGATCCCAAATGATGGCATGTTGTGATGCTACTCGATGGCTTGTGGGCTAAATTAGTAGGTGGACCAATCCGTGTACTTATTATCCATCATGTATTTTCATTCGTAGTTATTTACTTCGGGACTTATGTTGCAGATGGAAGGATAATGAATTAGCAGTTAAGGTGATTAACCCCGGTAGGCAGGGGATGCGAGGAGGCAGGAAGCACAGTTGCAGTGCGGAGCAAGGCAAGTTTTCTGACCCATTTCCCCCAAGAATTGTTTTGCTATGGTTGCTCTATTGTTTCACTTGTTTATTCTCCTTGCAGGAGTAGTAGTATTTCTTCTAGAATAGTTTTGTTATTGTTCATGGGGGATCCTAGAGTTTTTTTTCTCTGTTCTTCCTTTTAGTGAATCGACTAAGCTGATTTGGGGCTTCTTCTTGATAGGATCGAGCAAGGCAACACTGCTCGGCTAGGGATTTTCTTCCATGGCAGCCAAATCAAAGGTCTAAGTCCCAGGTGAATATGTGCTCCTTTTAAATGCTCTCTCTCTCTAGCATATCCCCTTACCACGATTCATATTTTGTGCCTCTTGCTGGTGTACTGTGTTGGTAGTTGGCTCCTTTCTTTTCTCTTCTTTCGCCATTGTACCCATCTTGCTGATCTGATGTGTACCTATCAATTTGATGCAGCGTTGCCGTCTTATTTTCATGACAGCGTGGTGTCTCAACGCGTGATGGATTCACTCACACGGAGGAAGCTTTTCTCCGCTACTCCAGCGACAAGCGCACAAGCTTTTGGGTCCATGGCGCCACCACTAAACAAGGTATGTCCTGTTCTGTTGATTGATCAGTTCATCTTGCTTTTAAAATTCTTACACTGTGATTTGCTCAAATTCTATCAAGAAAACGGCGGAAATTGAATTTATTTATTTGAAATGCATGCCATTTCTCCCTGATCATTAGTTCATGTAACTTGATGATGTAAACCCGGTGTCGTTTAATCTTTTTCCAGAAACCAGTCATTTGGGAGTTTATTGCAAGCTATACCATCTTGATGCGTAATTGCAGATTGTGTTCTTGCTATAATTTGTTATGACTTGTATGTTTTATAATATTCCATGTAAATCAGAATCCTTGATGTGCATTCCTTAATTTTTTAATGTTAGGGGCCAAAATATATATCCTTAATTAGTTCTTCCTCTGTACAGTGTAGGTGATAGTAACCCTTTTATGAATATATATTCATTGTAGACTCTAGCTCAGGTCTGCGCATTATATAAGGAGTTGAATTTGCCGGTTTAAAATATTTGTGCTGTCAATCCTTTCCGTCCTTCTGATGTTTGTCTACATGAGGGACCTGCTATGTGTAAAATAGGCGTCTACATACAACAAACTGGCCCGTAGAGAACCTATTTTGCAGTCTCTGGACCTGAACCCTTGCTGCGCCCTCTCTCTCTCTGAATTTTCTGTAAGTTGAGATGTGTAAAACTTTGTAATGTTCAGATTCTAAGAGTGCTTGCAACCTGCTATATGTTTAGTTGGTTCGCCGTGTGCTTCCGCATTGCATTGGTGCCGCTCGAACCCTGCTCGTGTCTGGACGCGTGCGTGTCTGGGTCGTCGTGGGTACCCAGCTAGGTCATCATGTCTCCTTTTATGCCGCATAGGAATTTCCATAATGTTATAGTAGGTTACTGCCCCTATAAGTGCTAGCATCTGGACACCCTGGCTGACTGTTTAGTAGCTGCAAATGTTCCAGCGTGGTTTAGCTTGCTTTATGTAGCGCAGAGGGTTTTAGATTGCTTTCTATGATGTGATGGTGATTGCTTTCTATTGACTGATTGGAGCAAAATGATTCGATCCATCAGCTAAGAGAAAAAGGGTTCAATTCATCATATGAGGCAAATCATTTCCTAAAAGTTCTCCATATTAGAATTCTTGTACTCTTAACACAATTGGCAAAATAAGTTCTGACTCCGCTGTTATTCTTAAAATGGCATCCTAACTTTTGACCATGTACATGTGCATCTTCCTTTTATGATAATATAAAGATGTTTTTAATTTTCTCATATCATAGGTATAATAATTCAGAGTATTTACATAATTACAGGACCCCCATATATTCTTAATTATTAATGCAGTAGTTATATATTCTTTATCTATTATAGATGAATTCAAGAAACTATTATCACCGTTTGCGATCTCATCATTTTTCATGATCAGTCAATAGCTAATCGTATTTATTTCTTCATTTCTTCTTTTGGGTCGGCGGGATAAGTTAATTAGGCTATTTTCCCTTTTATCTATTTCAGCAACTGGATTCTATAAAGGATTTCAACAGAGTTCATTGTGGGAACCTGAACCCTACTACCATGTCTCCACTTTCATGCAGTGGGCTTGACTGGATCATAAAGTTTTCTCGCCGAAGATTCCCTACGCCACCAGCTACTACCCTGATCCTCTCCCACCATGGCACAACAAGGCACCTCTTCCTCTCCTGTGAAAGTAACTGAAGGCCATCCCATCTGACATCCATGGAGCTAATTTCCATTTCGGAATTAAGTGTGAGTTCTCTACGGGCAACAATCTATCATCTATCTCCTGTGCTAATTTCCATTTCAAAACATGCATCAAAGATTTACTTGACTCTTCTGTGGTATATAGTTTTGTGTTTAACAACTTACATAAACATGTGGATGTTATTTGTTTCTTGGTGCGATATATTATAGTTACAGATTACATAAACATGCTTGCTACCTGCGGAGTAAAAATACTGTGTGCTGTCTATTAACTATCTGGTTCTTGATTTAAAATCTAACCTACCATGGTCGGCATTTGGTATCTTGGGTGGAAAGCTTCCGATTGATGTCTGATTTTAAAGTGGCAAAAGTAAGATGAAAAATTATGGTTACTATAATGTTGGATTGAAAAGAAAGCATGGATCAAGCATTTTTCGGCTCCACCTTCATACATCACCAATTGCTGCTACATTTTTTTCAGCCTGACTTTTCTAATAGTCAAAATATCTGATTGTACTGCGTTACATTTAATAGCATGAAGAGACTGAAACATGTATCCATCTCTGCCTAGCCTTAACTTAACCTACTCATGGAACTCAGTTGACGAATCTTGGTAGACCCTCACCCCTCATGCCTCTCCCTATTTCTCCTGCTTGCTCCGGCGCTTTCCCCTGCTTTCTTTTATCCGTTGTTACTAAAACTTTAAAGAACCATGGGAAACACGCAGGGTGTGGTCGCCGTCCATTCTGATTTGTTTCTTGCACCTATCTCCTCCCCCTCCCACTCTTTGTTTATTTGTCCGTCTATCTTTCACTTCCTTTCCTTGCTGAATTTCTGTCTGTGACCATGACTCAGATGGGCAAACAGTAGATAGAAACCAGTCCAAATACAATCTATTATTATATGCTGCCGCGCTTGATTTGGAAGATAATCGGTTTGCCAGTATTAATTTCCTGCTGATTGATACACATATGAATACAGAGAAATTACAAGCCGTACGAGTATATTAAGATGTGGTGAAAATGTGCAAGTTTGGTTCTACTGTACCTTCTGGTTTATATTACCAATGTGGTTGCTTAATGTTTATACTATACCATATCTTACTAGGTACATGCTAACAACAATCCTCTTGGTTTAAATTTGACATTTACCAAGGCTCCTCTTGGTTCTACTCTATGAATTGTATTGATGATTTTGTAATTGACGGCTGATTGGTTTAGTTATTCAGGTAGACGTCCAGTGGTTAAGACTCTGTGCAGTCAACCATGGCTTTGCGAGAGGACCAAGACAAGAGGTAAACACAATGGCATAGCGTAGTAGTATGTAGCAGTTCTTTCATTATAACAGCTTTTAGTTATCATCGGATTTTAGTATCAGTATTTCTCAAAAAACAATATGTATACATCATATCTAAATTTCATCTTTCCTTTGTTTGGATCGGCTATTGGCGAACGTAAAACTAAACAGAACCAGGTCATGTGATGAGAACTACAATTGCTCAGGTTTCCTTTGACGACATAGGTAGTTTGGTAGGTTAGTAAAACTAAGTGAACGATGTAATAGTCTATAAGATGTATCAGTTTGTCGTGTGATCCTTTTGCATATGTTTACGGATGGATACTCGATGCGCTCGGTTCATATCGTTGCTATACTTACCTTCTCTTGCTGATTTCCCCAAATCATGCACATAGCTATTTTAGTATGGGTTAGGCAATCTCCCTTTGTAAAAAAGTATATATGTATGTCATCCTTTGTGTGAGTGAAATATCCATCAGCATTGTACTGGACCATATGCTCTTTGTACTAAATCTAATGTTTTCTACTGAACCATATTTAAATTTGTAATGGATTTGGATTCTTTGTACCAGACTAATGCTTCGCTGAGAAACAACAGACGTTGGATCATTGACTTAGACAGTCACCAAGCACCAAGGCGGTTACAAGTGTTGTCTTCCTCACGTGTCTTTGAGATATCCTAATGTTGGATTAGTGGTCTCAGTGTTCCCTTTTGTATCTGTTTGCCGCCACTCTACCTCTATCTCTTTTTGGACCACCTTCATTGCAGTTACGGATATAACATTTGATCGCTTAATGGCTAATAAAGTTGTGGGACATAAGGTTGGACTGCTTTGAGTTGTTTTAATTCTGATGAAAATGCCCATTGGATTGTTGAATTCTGATGTTGTTCTTACATATTTGATCTGATACCTTTGTTACCAGCTGGATATGACCGCACCCGGCAGGGGTGTGGGGTGCGGCAAGCCGCAATTTCCTCTAGTAGCTTACTATAGTAAGGCGTTGGGGGTAACGAATCAGCAATTATCCATATACGAGAAAGAATTTTTGGCCATAATGATGGCAGTAGAAAAATGGAGAGCATACTTACAAAGAGGCCCTTTTGTCATAAAGACGGATCATCAGAGTCTATGTCAGTTAGGCGATCAAGTGTTAACGTCGGATCTGCAAAGAAAGGCAATGACCAAATTAGTTGGATTACAGTTCTCTTTTCAGTACAAGAAAGGAAGTGAAAATACGGTGGCTGATGCTCTCTCTCGGGTGGGGCATTTGTTGGCGGTTACTACTACCTCTCAGAGTCAGCCGGTGTAGCTAGTGGAGGTCACTAACTCCTATGCAGTAGATCCTCATGCTCAACAACTTCTACAACAGTTAGCCTTGTCCGAAACGAATGCAGAAGGTTTTTCTCTTCACCAAGGAATTATCAAACAGGCTGATCGAATTTGGACTGGGGCCAACTCTGCTTTAAAAACCAAACTCATTTCTGCTTTTCATGCAAGTGCCGTAGGAGGTCATTCTGGCATTCAGGCCACATATCAAAGGGTGCAGAAACTGTTTGTGTGGTCTGGGATGAAGCAAGATGTAGCTGAATTTGTGCAACAGTGTGAGATATGTCAAAAAGCTAAGCATGAACACTGCAAGTATCCAGGTTTGCTAAATCCTTTACCAATACCTGACAGTCCTTGGCAACACATAACAATGGATTTCATAGAAGCTTTGCCCAAGTCCGATGGATATACTGTGATCTTGGTAGTTGTAGATAGATATACCAAATACAGTCATTTTATTCCATTGAAACATCCATTTTCTGCTCCAACAGTGGCTAAAGCCTTCCTGGAAACAGTAGTAAAGTTGCACGGTCCACCTTGTTCTATTGTGTCAGATAGAGACAAAATCTTCACAAGCTACTTTTGGAAGGATTTGTTCAGATTATGGGACACTAAGTTGAATATGAGTACGGCATATCACCCACAAACAGATGGGCAGAGTGAGAGGGTGAATCAGTGTGTGGAAATGTACTTGAGGTGCTCTGTGCATGACAACCCTCATAAGTGGCATTCTTGGCTTCCATTAGCTGAGTTTTGGTATAACACCAATTACCATACTTCCCTGGGTTGCTCTCCCTTCAAAGCTTTGTATGGCCACAATCCAAATTATGGGTTTTTCTCCTCAGTTCTCCAATCTGATAATGTAGATATGGAACAATGGCTGAGAGAACATCAGTCTCATTCAGCTCTTCTTAAAGCTCATCTTCTGAAGGCTCAAGCAAAGATTAAGGCTTATGCAGATCAACACAGAACTGAGCGCTCATTTGAAGTGGGAGATGAGGTGTTGCTTAAACTTCAACCCTATGCACAACATTCAGTTGTCAACCGTCCATGTGCTAAGTTGGCCTACAAGTATTATGGACCCTTTTCGGTGTTAGAGCGCATCGGACCAGCAGCTTACAAACTGCAGTTACCTTCAGAGGCTCTCATTCATCCTGTGTTCCATGTGTCTCAACTGAAAGAGCATAAACCAGATCATACACCGGTCTTCTCGCAGTTACCGTCGATGGTGGATTTATCTGTGGCTCAACTGGTGCCAGAGGTTTTGCTGGATCGCAAGATGGTTAAGAAAAATAACAAGGTTCAAGTGCAGGTGTTGGTAAAGTGGTCTGGATTATCGGAAGAAGCGGCGACTTGGGAGGACTATGATGTGCTTAAGAGTAGGTTCCTAGATGCACCAGCATGGGGACAAGCTGATGCTCAAGAGGGCGGCATTGTCAGCAGTGCTACGCAGATGCTGGCAGCATCGACAAGCAAGACAGATGCAGGGACGTCAAGGGCGCGTAATTCAGAAGCAAGTGCAAGCCCATGGGCCGAAAGTCGAGTGGGCCGCAGTCCAGTCGAGAAGGCTGGAGGTCCAGGCGAGAAGAGTGAATGGGTATATCAGTAGGCGATGCCAGAACAGATAGGCAGCTAGGAATTGACTTGTGCCTCGTCTCCCCTGTCCCTTCTCTGTCTTACCTCTACTTCAAGTCTTCTTCTCCATTCCCCAACCTGTATCTCCCTCTGTAATCCCCAAATTATCGAGAGGAACTGTATGATCTGAGTAAATTCGTGAGATTTGATCGTGGTACATCACAGAGACGGATGAGGCGCCTCCGCGCCGGCCGCGCTCCGCTCCGTGCATGGGACTTTTCTAGCGACGCTGCTGCCGCTGAAACCGGCGAGGGGAAGGAGGAGGAGGGGGCTGAGCGTCGCCCGGGGGAGGCTCTGCGCAAGGGCCATTGCTGATGCTGAGCTCATCAGAGAAATCGAAAGGCGACATGAATGAAGAACAAGAAGAATAAGTGTTTCGGTTGTGTCGCTCTTATGGATAAAGTGAAGGTTGCCTAAAGTTCCCAAGGTATGAATTAACGAACCACTGCGCATGGTTTACTTACTTATATTGAGTACATTTCAGAAGCAGCTTGAACAAATACCCTTGCTCCTGCTAGGGAACACCTGACTTTGGGCAGGCCCGTATGGGGCACATGTGCAGGAAGTGCAACTGCACAGGGCCCCCCAAAAAATAGGGCCCCCAAATTAGTTTTTTACTACTCAAAACAGCGACTAATTAATGAAGAAATTAGTCAAATTCATTCTGAACACATAGAACTAACTACAGAGAGTATTTACTCCTGGACAATCGGGACAGGCCTTTTGTCGTGGGAACGCATGCATTTTTCGCTCTTTGCCTTTGATCTTTCCAACGGTAGCATTGATGGGAGGAGTTGAGGAGTACAACTGAAATATTACCAATTCTATTTAAAACTAGTGATTTCCGCGGAGAGATAGGATTAATTGTAGGTAAATTCTGTATAAATCAAAACTAGTATTTCTAATGTAAAAATATTCCGTACATGCATTGTTTATGAACAAAAGTATACATGTACATCGGACCATAGTCGTTGCAACAACTAAATAAGGACATATCCCATCCTTCAGAAAGTAAACAAATTAAATAATTTCCAATTTAGCACAAATGCCTAGTAACATACATGTGGATTTTTTTTTCCTGATTTGTCACAATAGCACTTCGACTACCAAAGGATCGTGTTCCTTTTTTGTGGTTTCATTTTAACTAAAATGGAATAGACCGGATTTTTTTATACAAAGATAGCACTTCAAAATTGTGCTTGGAAATATTTAATGGAGATAAACTTGAAGATTTTTTGAAAGGAAGTTCTAGAAAGATTGCTCCAACTAAAATACATATTAGATATTTATTAATTCATAACTTTGCATTTTCTCAGTACATGTTTTTTTTTGCAACACATAGTTCTTGGAAAATTTGTGTTGTGCATCTGGTAAATTTAAAAAACTTTTTTCGCTAACTATTTTTCTTAATTTAATTACCAGGGCCTGAACTTTGATTATGCGCCGGGCCCCCAAATTCTCAAGTACGGCCCTGACTTTGGGGGAGATCAAATGGCCATAAGGCGGCCTGCGCTTTCGATAATAAAAAGTGTATTTGAGATGCACGGTGCTGTTGAACTCGATGCACCTTGTATGCATTTGAGTTGATACTTGATAGAAACCCTTACCGGCAACTATGATGAAGACTCTAAGTTGGTGTATGACCTTCTTGATCAGGTACAGACCGTTTCAATGTCCTTTTATAATTTACTAAAGTTAGCTGAAGATTTATTTGGTTTTGCTGAACATCCTAATTTGTGTTTGATGATTTTTCATGTGCTGGTTCTGTATATAAATTATATATTCAGTCAAGTTTAATTGTTGAATTGATAGCATGGCACCATTCAGCAACTCCGTCAGTCCTTTCTTGCATTATATACATCCCTAGTTGTTTCAACTTTGAAGTCTGGCCATCAAGTAACCTGCAGGGTGGTGATCTGACTTATTGCAGAGACATCCAGTAAGATACCTGGTCAGCTCTGTTGACTGTGGCCAGATCTAACCATCTAACCTCTCTTTGTCTCTATTTGTTTTTGGCGATTCCAACTATTTGCCCTATGCTGAATTTCCAAAGCGATTAATGTGTATGCAGATCAAGTGATTGCTCATGGCTGTATATGTCTCAATTCCAGGATATCATATCGACACGCTATGCATGCAGTGGTAGTAACTACTCTGTTTCCTGGCAGCACATCATTCTGACACTTCGCATCATTCTTTCGCTTTTGTCGGCCCAGATGAGGTATCATGTTCTCTCCCCCTGCTCCTGGTTTGTTCGCCAGATTAGCATCCATTTATGTGATAAATGACTCTGTAGGATCTACTCTCCCGACCTCTCTGTAACCTTACATTTTGGATGTATACAGCCAAAATGTCAAAAACTGTCACTGGTAGTATCGAACTTATATGCATTCGAGAATTCCTATGATAAAATAAATGACTTTGTTGCCAATGTGCAAACACAAAAATTGGCTGTTTCCAAACACGAAACATGGAGTAGTTTGCTATAGTATGGTCGCAAAGAAGAAATCTTCGAGCATTGATATACAAAACAGGGGTTTCTTCTTTGCTTCACTAAGACAATCAAACACCTACAAAATTGGAGTTCCTGGTAAAAAAAGGTTAACACAAACTCTACCATTGTGTGCATGCATTTGAAGGCAATCTACCTTCCTAAAACTCCAGCACTTTGGGCAAGAGACCTCCATACACCAACTGAACCATGGGACTGCTATTTAGTTATATATAGGGTACATAAATCTCAATCAAACACGTACTGTGGGATATATACATACCACAACCGAACACGAGATAAGTTCAAATAGATCAATAATGGAAATAACATTACAATAGAAGTACAAATTACAAGAATGAGTGATGGATTCAGCAGTACCACATACATATGCATTACAATATTCAATAATGGATGTAGTCTGTATATTTAGCCCTCAAGAAGGCGACGCAGACTTGATGAAACAACCCCCGCTTAATTATACAACATGTACCAGATGATTTGTTGGTCAACCGAAAGATAATGTGACATACTCCAATCTCGTCACTCGGTGATTATCTTTGGCCACTTGTTGGCATACTTTTCATCCAAGTACTTGGGGGTGTCCTTCAAATCTTGTACCAAGAACTTGGTTATTTCATCTGCTTGATTACCAACACTGAGATGCACCTCTTGGAGGCTCTTGAGAGTCTCAATGCCGTAAATCCCTTCAAAGGCTTCAAACCGCATATCAATCCTCTCCAGTGCTGGCATTACCTCTTTTCCTGTAACTGCAAAGCTCAGCCTTGGCACCATAGTTGCAAAGAAGCGAAGAAGCTTTAGAGTCTTGAATCCTCCAGGTGGAATAATGATCTCCCTATCGGTAAGTTGTTTATTTTCCTCAAGAATGTCCACTATGTCCCTATCATCCTTGGTTGCATTGAGTGTAAAGGTGAGCGTAAACAATTTGGGCAGGTCCTGGATGAGCTTGAAAGTATCAGTCTGAAGAACTGTCACAGAAAGGGTCAGCTTATAGAGGTTATTGAGTTCTTTGATCCACTGTGGGGGCCTTTCCATCTTGCCAGACAACTCTAGGCCGATGATGTATCTTGGTGGAGTGGTCATGGTGTCTAGTGAGTTAATAAAATTAGAGCTCTCATCATTGATTGCCATTGTCTGCAGACCGCAGCTACAGAGGTACTCAATGGAGGAGCGTAATTGTTTGAAGGTCTGACCACCCTCCCTTATATTGAGCTTGTAAATGGCAAGTTTTTTTAGCCCTGTCAGCTGATGAAGACTTGCTACAGCTGATGAGTCCTCATCGATCTCAATCCCTGACAAGATACGGAGTTCTTTCATCGGCTCCTTATTCTTCTAATGTGGCAACTTCAAAGCCTTCTTTGTGTTTTTGTTCCCTCCAAGCATGCTACGGAGCTGTTTGAGCTGACCAAAAGCTTTGGGCAGCACACCGACATTTGTCTCCCTTATGTCAAGAGTTTCTAGATACTGGAGCTTCTCGATCTTTGATGGGATCTCAGAAACCTCTGTTCGTCGGAGGCTCAAATACTTCAGCACTAGCATTTTACATATGTCATTCATATGCTTATTTGTCAAACCCTTCCAGCCCTCAAGATCTAGCACTTGGATTATTCCATTGTTGAACGAATGGAAAGGGAGCCGTCTGTTCTGGCTTCCAAACGCTGTCAGTGACCGCACTTGAGACAAGTTCATGCCTTTTGTGGAATTCCCATGCTTGGAACCACTGCTTTGCATGGAGAGTCGACGGACTTTGTTGCTAGGAGTTGGCATCAGCCAATGTCCACCAACAACAGTAATAAAATTCTCTTCACTTGACTTCGACGCGATATATTACAGGATCATGTCATGAACTTTAAAGGATTTTACCTTCCCGTTGCTGCTGTGATCCACAGGGCGTATTATCTTCCTGCTTACAAGCTGATTGAAGTATGATTCTGCCACTTCCTCTGCACTCAGCCCTTGCTTCTCAGCGACGAAACATTCTGATATCCATCGGCGGGTCAGACGCTTCTTACTAATTTTCAAGCCCTTGGGGAATATGCTCAGATACAATGAGCAGGTCTTGAGATCTGCTGGCAAATCATTATAGCAATAATCAAGTATCCTTGTGACCCCCTCCAATGTAAGGGGAGCCACCTGCTCCGGAAATAATGACTTGCAAACTTTACTCCAATGATCATTGTTTCTTGTTGGGTTGCAAGCCACAAGGCCAACCATGGTGACTATGGCCAAAGGCAGCCCCCCTCAATATTTCCATATCTCCTCATGGACCTCTTCTGTCTCCCTTTCTTTGCTTCTCTGTGGATCAGAAACACGGTCATCGAACGGACCTTTGGCATTGGCATCACTTGGGACATCGGCTGAATGCAGATGATCTGTTCCATCTCCTTCAGAGGACTCAACACCAACAGCTTGAGATCTTATATCCATTCTTTCGCTTTCTGGGCTGCTTGGGGATTCAGAAACACCCTAATGAAATAGACTTTTGGAGTCGGCATCACTTAGGGCATTAACTGTATGCAGATAATCAGTTCCATCTCTTTCTGAGCAAGCCGCACCAACAGCCTGAAATCTTGTAGTTACTATTACTCTATTATCCTTATTATTATCATGTGGAAACCAATTTCTAATGGTCTCCCATGTTTGTACAGATCATATATCATCAATCAAGAGGAGATACCTGCCAAAAAACAGGAAACAAAATACAAACATCCTTAGCTTATTTAAGTTCATACCACTGAGAAAAAAATATCTTCCGAACAGTCCAAGAGAGCCTTATACATATTCAGATTCAACACAAATTCGACTAGTTCGGCCCAACCTATGTCCAAATTGCCATATTTTTATGAATTGGATGGATATAATTTTATGATTTTGATTCTACTTTTTAGGTCCAATTTTAGTATGTTACCTGCTACGTTTTCTACAGAAATTTGTATTTATACTTGACTAGGTTCAGCTATAAAATTTGCTATGGGTAACAAGTTGAAGTTCAGTTATAAAATTTCCGCAATTATTCCTTGTGCAACCTTTTTTTTTGACGAAACTTCCTTGCGCAACTTTAACTATTAATATTTTGGTGTTTATTTATCAAGGCTCCACTAGTTAGATAAGGTTTCTATTTTCTGAAAAATATTCCTTTTCTCATTCACTATTGTACATATTTCAGAATGAAATGGCTGTGGTAAACACCACAATTTTATCGCAGCTTTACTACAATTTAGACACTTGATGCATATACACAGTCATTCCTAACTAACTACGAGTAATTTAGAAAAAACAAAAGAACTGATTTTGAGGTACCTCCTTCCAAGCAGGCGCCTTTTGAGTTCTTCAATAAGCTGGTCACGATTCATTGTTTCTATCTTATTCTGCATGCTGCCATCATTGCTTTGCGGCCTGTGACCCGAGAGCAGTGGCACAACTCGCTTAACTGAGCTTTTAATACCTGTCACTAGGCTCTTCTTCTCCACCTTCCCTGCGTTGCTGCCCTCCTGCACCTCCTCCTTTGTCTTGATTTGACTGTCTGCTGGCTTGATTTGCCCAAGAACATCCCTTAGGACTTCATCTTCATCAAAGTTCTGAGACACTGTGACTGATGCCCGACAGTCAAATTCATTCCTGAAATCTCAGTACAGTGCCATGGCAATGGTGTCTTTCGCACACCACCAAATCCAACCAATGACACAACAGCTCGATGAGAGCCTTTATCATGTTTGGCTAGCCAACCTCCGAGCTTCTTCATGTCCACCTTCACTCCCACGGGGTTCTCTGTGCGGATGAGCTGACGGCTCGCCACCAAATGCTCAGCAATGCCATACGTAACAGCATGGGTTGGCTCCGGAGCTTGTTCTTGGGTTTGGGTTGTTCACTCCATATCTGCTGCGCCTCTCAGCAATGTGCTGTGCTCGGACCTTGAGCTCGGCAATCTTGGAGGCAATGTCACGGCGAGGCCAGAACGTCCACATCCCGTAGACTATCGTCACGATGAAGGAGCATCTTGCATCGCCGAGAGAGTCCTGAGGGAGGCGATGAGCAAAGTCATCGATGCAGTCTTCCATGCCGTATGCCATGTCACGAATCTGCTTCAGCCAGTTCTTGAGTCGGCGATCGTGATCATCCAGGGCAGAGCCGAGGTCGCTAAGAAAGGCCTGCATGCTGGCGAGCTCGTCGTTGATGTACTGGATGTCGCCGCGGATCAGAGTGTACTCTTGGGCAAGGAGACCGCCCAACTTGCCTAGGAGAGATCTCATGGTGGCTTCTGAAGCACCCACTACAAACTCCATCTTCCTTATATGTGATCTTCACTGCTACAATCTGCCCCCCGTTGTTGTAACTTGCAAGTGCAAAGACAATGCTCCGCAGTTGTTGATCTATTAAAAGAATGGAAAAAAGGAAGATAAGGGTCAGCATGAATCATGCCAGAAAAATAATTAATCATAAAAAGGCTCGACAATCAAATCATGGAACAATTCTAGCGAATATCAATTTGCCCCCAATTAAAGAAACTATATGAACAAAAGTTTTACCGATGAATGTATTTTATGCATATAGAATTATCTAACCACAATATATATCAACACCACTAAGTTATCCCCAAAAATGATATGAAAACCAACAATGCCTGAAGATTGCATATAATGCTGAGGAAATTGTGGACGTTATGCACTTCATGGGATTTTCCAATTTGTACTTTTTATATGTCACAGTGCTAATTAATTGAGTGTAAAAGATGCTCACAATGATGGTAGGTTGTCAAGATTAACTGCCATGGCAAGTGGAAGACAACAGAAAACTGAGTTTGGGGCAGAGGAGGCACCTGCAAACAGGACAATAAGCTGCTGGTCGCTGAAGAGTGTTGAGCAGTCACTGGGCAGGGCAGCCACCGTCGAAGGCAGCGGCTGCACAGGCAGGTGGAAGCAGGTGCAGTGTACTCCTGTCAAACTCTATTTTCATGGTTGCTTCCTAAGCACCCACCATAATCTCCATCTTCTTGCGAGTGCAGCAAAGGATGAGTGGGCCACAGAAAGTTCAAATCAAGCATAAACAGAGCTAACTTCCATTGCCACCTCCTCAGCAGTTGTCAATCTATCTATAACACCGTAAAGGAGGGTCATCCATGGTGAGAAAATAATATAGGTAATGAAACACTAAATCGTCCCCAACCAAATAACCTACCTATGGAAAATATGGCAATTTGTAGTCAGGTGGAAATTTACTCACTGATAGACGACATGTGGAAATTAGTGAATACTCTGTTTTTTAGGCATCTAGTACACCCTGTAGTACGACTAGAAGATCCGGCTAATTAACCACAAGAATGAAACGAAAATCAACAAAATGTAGGTCTCGCATCTTTTGGCAGTTCTAGACATTACATAGTTTCCAGTTTTCTTGTCAACTTGGCAAGCAAACAAGAGGCTATGCTGCTGGTTGGTTCGATCTCTCTTCCTCTCTTCCCTCAAAAAGAAGTGAGAAACAAGAAGGGGGAGCATGAGAGGTTGGCACCTGCGATGCTGGCCACCGAATAGGCTTTAGCAGTCGGTGGCCGTCGTCGAAGGTGTCAGCGGCGGAGGGCCTGCGTGGTGGCTCCCGGCCGGGTAGAGGATTTAGCAGGCGGCTGGAGGGACACTGCGAGCAGCGCCAGCGTCTGTGTTAGATTGTTTCTTGGGTAGAGGGCGGGGAATCGAGGAGGGTGGTGGACACAAGTAAAGTTGGCAAGCTGGTGGGCTTTTGCTTTTGCTGCATGCATGATTGACGTCACATGACCGTGCATGCATCAACTTTGCTCATTTGAGAAGGGAAGCATCATTCCTGAAGTATGTCACACTCACTCACTCATTCACTCATTCCTGAAGTATGAATCATTCGAGGAAAGGTGTGGAAGGGGGACTTGACCAAAGGAACAATGTGCAACATTTTTCATTAGCGTCATTTCGTCATTTATCAGGCAAAACATTTTCTATGGATTATGGAAGACACTAAAGTATCTCACACATTACAAATTCATCATTACATATAACAAAGCAGAATGGCAAAGCTCGAAATGATAGTGTTCCACAATAACAAAGAAAAATAAAAGGGAAGGGTGATTCTTTTGGAAAAGCACCGAGTTGCTTTGCTGGTCTCCAAGGAATGCATCCACCAAGAGGCACAACTGGAGCACTGCTTTTTAAAAAGCAAAAGAGAGTGAGAGTAAAAACTTGTCCAATATAAAAAGGAAAAAAAGAAGATAAGCTTGGTGCAATACCTTTGAGATCGCTTGTCTTGTGGGAGTAGCCTTTCATTCATTAGAAAAATAAAAAGGAGCACAACGATCTTTTCCTCCCGCTTTGCCAAATCATCAAGACAAAGAACCGTTTTTCTATTTGTTGGAATCTGGGTTTGCTGCAACCCAGGAGAAGGCATAACTTAATCTCTTCTTTGCTATGATAACCAGCTGAAGTAACCAGTTGGAGGTTGATCTCCACATTCCACCGAGGTAGACACAGTTCGCAAGGACGGCTACCGGACCGGCGTCGGCTTCGACACACGCGCACACATATATGTTCTTTGGCGGCGGCGCTCCAGTGCATACAGCCTGCACGCCCTAGCTGAGCCATGGAGGGAGCTCCCGTGACAGCAGCCACGGGGGCCTTGGGGCCCGTCGTGGCCAAGCTGGGTGCTTTGCTGGGCAGCGAGTACAAGCTTCGGCGCCGGACTCAGAAGGACGTCAAGTTCATCAGTCCATGCACTCCACCCTTTGGGCAATATGGGGGAAGGAGACTCTTGATGCGCAATCCAAGGAGTTAAAGAAGGAAGCGCTGGATCTCGCTGATGATATGCACGACGCCATCGACGACTTCATCCACACCATGGAGCCCAGCCGCAGAAACAAGCACCTGAAGATACAGATCAAGATCCAAGCAAGCCCCTTCCAAGATTTCAGGACAAGAGTAGATGACGTGTCAGCCCGGTGCCGCAGCAAGTGGAAGATCAAGCCTGCTGAACGCGTCTGTAGCTTATATTCAACAAAAAAGGGCAGAATCCAGCACCCCCAGCAAACTGCCTCCTCATCGAGCTCCATTTGTCTGCAAGAATGCGTCAGAGATCATTGGTATGGGCAGATGGAGAGAGGACCTCATAACATACCTGGTAGGAGAAGGGAGCACAATGGCTCAGCAGCAGTTCAAAATGGCATCCATTGTTGGGATGGGCGGTGTGGGCAAAACAACCCTTGCCAGCCTTGTGTATGAGGAGATTGGAAATAAGTACCAGTCCCGGGCTTTTGTGTCCGTCACTCCAACCGCCAACATGAAGGAGGTTCTCACAAGTATTCTCCAACAAGTAGGAGCTGAACTACCTGCTGGCACCAAAGCAAGGACGGAGGAAGATACCATCCACACCATATCGAATTTCCTAGAGGACAAAAGGTGCGCACATTTATAGCTTCAATTTTAGCTAATATTTTTGTAATGTGCATCCTTAGTGTCCGGATTTCAAATTTGTGTTTAAGAACATGTGGTTTCAAAAACTAATTTGTCCAAGCTGTTTGAAAATTGAACTAAATTTAATAGAAACATTGTGGTTCCTGGGAAAAAAGTTGAATTCCATATGAACTAGGCCATGAACAATAGAAATTTGAGAAGAAAAAATTTCGGTGCCATTTATATTCCCTTCAAATTTTCACTCGTGGTAATTACCAATGTGATGTAAACATCTGAACTCTAGGCTCAAAATTAAGCTATTTTAACTGTTTACATGTTTTTTGTCCATTAGACGAATAACCAAATCACATTGTACAATCATGTATGATAGGTATAGAGTTCTAAACTCAAAATGTAAATGTTAACAAATATCTTTACAGAAGTTAGAATATTCAAGTTAATTTAATAACATAATTTAAAATATATTATATCTATTATTATATTTAAATAATAGGAAAATAACTGCTCAGATGAAGCAACAAAAAATAGGTTCAGATTTAGTACACACAAGCATTGGAAAATGTAATGCCAATTTAGAAGGAGAAAACTGGTCGGATACATAAGCAATCAAAATCCTTCAGGAGAAGGACACGATGAAGACATGCATGCATGGTCACTGTAGAATCTTTTTCTCTACATATTGTGTTAGAACATAGAGTTTTAAAGCAATAATAATAATAATAATAATACCATAATTATGATAGACTGCAATGCACGCGGAGCAAATTATAGTAATGGACATGAACATGAACCCAAAGACGAACAACTCGCCAGCATGACTACAAGCTAGCAGATAAGTACTTGAAAATGTGACTATACCAGTTACATCACACATTTAGGTGTGCAAATGCGGGCAACCCACCCAAAAGTGTCCTAAAAGTAAAGATATATTCTCTTGAAAAAAATACTAATTAAACATTTAGAGCATGTATATGACTTTTATTAGGTATATAAATATGTATACAACTATATTTTGTCCATTAAATTTGGAACAACAATTTAAAAACTCCATATGTCAACCATACATAGTCAAATTTTGAAATATATTCCATTAGCAGTTGCATTTTTATTATAAACTCAACTTAGGATTGCAATCAACACAGGTAATTAGAGCATGTGGAGGAACAATATTTTAGTACTAGAAAATGCAATTGCAATACGACCATTGAAGATTAGAGTTAAAGTAGAGAACACAATGAGTACAACCCATAAAATGTTTAAGTTGTTACTACTATATAATTCTTTGCAAAATTATTGGTGGAAAATAGACAACGGGGATGGGGAATGCAGGACAGAAAGCTTGATATTAATATGATAGTCAATGCTTTCGCAACAGTCTAATACACTCAACCGCTTGATATAGATATTATAGCTAGTGCTTTTGCAACGGTCTAATATACTCACCTAAAAGGTCTTCATCAAAATACCATCACATTTCTCAAAGTGAATTTTATTCCTACAATCTTTTTATATGTATAATTTGAACTATATATTAATGCTAATGTAATGAGGAATTAAAGAAAATAGCAGCTGTCATCGGGGCCAAATTACTTATAAATAAAGCGTTATACATAAACCAAGCTGTGTCAATGCGCGGGCCACGCATCTAGCTAGTCATTATTGAGACGGTAAAAAAAGAATGGTGGAGATTGACCGATCTAACGGTAGTATATTTTAACGGTAGATATTCATCAATCTGCTTTATTGAAACGATGGTAGATATACAAATGGGCTAACTATTAAACAAGCAACTGAATTATTTTTTGGGTTCAATCAAATCACTCTCCACCGTCCGATCAAGATCCAAAGGTCCAACAGCCTTCTTCGTCATCTAGCCTTCTGCCTCGCTTGTTTCTTCTTCCTCCGGCCTTCTATATAGTAAAACTAAAATAAAATCTAAAACACAGTTTTCTAACAATGAATGAATTAGTTGCCTTGGTAGTACCCTTCAAGAAGAAAGAAAAAAAAACTTAAACGAATCGTGCCGAAAATTTGCACACAATACGCATAGAAATTGAATTTTATAATAGGCAAGAATAACCATGTAATAGATCTTGCGAGGAACTTGTTTAGCGATAGATCTTCTTGTTTTTTAGACTACGTTCCCTATTTTTATTTCTCATACCCTTGTAAATGACCTTGCGATTATTTGAGAAATAAAGTCTTGATGTTTCAAATATATATATATACAACGAAGCCCTGTCCGAATATGGATTTACTAATTAGCAGTCCTACACGTCGTACTAACGGTTGACTATGGCGGAAAGAATACTTGAGCTAGTTTTTTTAGAACTATATACTTGAGCTAGCTATACGTACTTTCTTTTCTCTAACCACAAATGATGGCGGGATCCCATGGGTAGGCCCAAAATAGAGAACAACTTTGCATGCCCAACGTGATCCAAGTCCATTCTGAAAAGCCTAGTCCGCTGGAGGCACTCCGGAGGAGACCTCCTATTTAGCACTGTACACGCCAGCGAACGACGGAGCACGGACCCCCCGTTCCCTCATGGGCCGGCCCTTGTGTGAGGCGGGAAAGCGGAAGCATCCTTTTTGTTGCTTTTTTTTAAATTGTTTTCCATTATAAGACTAATTCAGGATTTCAAAGAAGTTACAACCTGTGAAACGTTCGTGAATCCGAAAATTGTTCATGATTGAAAAATATGTTCGTGAAATGATAAATGTTCACGGAATTAAAAAAAACTTACACCGGATTCAAAAACATTTATGGAATTCAAAAAATGTTCATGATTTCAAAGGAATGCACATTTTTTGAACATCAATGAACAAATTTGGCATCTGATGAACATTTCCTTAATTCGATAGCAAAAATTTATGCAAAATTTAAATTTGATGAACATTTTTTGGAAAAATGATGAATAAATTTTTAATTCAGTGATCAAATTTGGAATGTGATGAATTTTTTTTTGAAAACAAAGAACAAAAAAAGAATCTGTTGAACAACTTTTTAGTTAGATGAACAAATTTTGAATTTTCATGAACATTTTTTAATCTTATGAACAATAAATTGAATTTGATGAACATGTTTTGATTCTTGAACATTTTTTTACATGGTTGAACATTTTTGGAATTCGATGAACAAAAAAAGTGTTAACAAATTTGAAAATAAAAAATGCCAAAATAGTCAAAAAGTGAAGTAGAAAATAGAAAAGGAAATGAAAAAAAACAAAAGAAAATATAAGAAAAGAAAGAAAAATGTGAAAACAAAAGAAGAACAAAAAAACCGGTGTAGAAAACATAAAAAATGGTGCTTGGCAGGTTCTAAAACCTTCCGAAAACCAATGGCAAAATAAACCGAAAAATGGGCCGGCACATACGCTGAACGGGGGAGCTCGGAGGGTGCGTGTTGTGTCGCTAGCTGGCGACCTACGCGTTGTATAGGATCCCGCCTCCAGGAGGCCCACTCGGCTGAAGTATCCCCTTCACACAGCGTAGGTTCGGCCTGACCGAGCTAGCCGTTTCTGGTTTTGAGAAGGTTCTAGCACCATCCCAAACCATTTTTTCTTTCGTTTTTACCTCTTTTTATTTTTCCTTTTTTTCCTTTCTCTTTTCATTTTCGTTTTCCATTTATTTTATTTTTCATTTTTTATTTTTTGGTTTCTCTTAAAAAATTCACAAACATTGTGTGAAATCTGGGAACAACTTTTTCAAACCGGTGAACATTTTTTGAAATTCAATTTTTTTCATTGAATTCAAATTTTTTGATAGAAAAGAAATCTTCATTAAATTCAAACGATGATGATGAATTTTTTATAAATGTTTGTCATCTTCAAAAATTTCCGTCAAATTATCTATAGATTCATGTATATCTTTATTCTCTTCCATAGCAGCAGACATTCTCCTAATGAATTCACTAACATAGGCATTAGAAGCATAGTTTTCACAACAATATTTAAGTATGGCAAAAATTTCAGATTTATAGAGAGTAATATCATACTTTTCAAACAAAGAAGCAACTTCATAAGCGCCCTTAAAAGCAAAAAATTCTTCCATTTGTTCGATATCATAGTAACTATAAACACCTTTAGAATAAGAAGATAAGATTTCATTATCATTAAACTCACATCGGTAGGGAAGATGTTTTTAGGGTTCTCCGAGCAACAAGTAAAATCATAAATTTCACATAGATTGCAAGCATAGCATAGCATACAATTTATTTGATGCCATCGGAGTCTCCCTTTCTGAGACAAACAGTGACGAACAAAAGGAGCATGCTCATCTAAAGATTTTTCCATCAACTAAACTAGCGAGGGTTTCAGCACGAGCACAAATGGATCGAAGATGATCCAAGTAGAAAACTTTAAGTGGATCAATAGTTATCTTTATTTTTCTTGTTTCTTTTATGTTTTTGAGTCATGACATGACGACAAAAAGCAAGCAAACAAGCAAAATGGCAAACTGAAAATATTTTTGTATTTTTGTAAAAACTTTTTAGAAGTGGGGGAGATGACAACGAGAGGCAAATGACAAATAATGTAAATGCAAGTAGATGAAGGTTTATGCATAGGTACTTGATAGTTGTTGATGATGTCTCCCTGATAACGGCGCTAGAAATTCTTCCTGCTACTTGTGAGCTGTGTCGCGATTTTCTCAAAAAGGAGATGATGATGCAGTACAATAGAGGTAAGTATTTCCCTCAGTTGTGAAACCAAGGTAATCGATCTAGTAGGAGAAACAAGCAATGACTAGCAAACAACACCTGCACACAAACAACAAATACTTGCAAACCAACACAAACAAGGTGTTGTCAATCCCTTGATGGTTATGAGCAAGATTAAATTGTATAGTTTTTTTGATAGATAGATCGGACAAAAATACAAAATAAAATAAATACAAGAAAATTGCAGCGATGTATTTTAAGTTTTAATAGATGATAAAAGTTAGACCCGGGGGCCATAGTTTTCACTAGAGGCTTCTCCCATAAAAATACCATACGGTGGGTAAACAAATTACTGTTGGGCAATTGATAGAAAAGCAAATAATTATGACGATATTCAAGGCAATGATCATGTATATAGGCATCACGTCCGAGATAAGTAGACTGAAATGATTTTGCATCTACTACCATTACTCGACACATCGGACGCTATCCAGCATGCATCTAGTGTATTAAGTTCATGGAAGAACGGAGTAACGCCTTAAGCAAGATGACATGATGTAAACAAGATAAACTCATGTATGAAACAAATCCCATCTTTTTACCCTTAATAGTAACGATACATGCATATCATGTCCCTTTCTGTCACTGGGATTGAGCACCGGAAGATCGAACCCATCACAAAGCACCTCTTCACATGGTAAGATAAATCAATCTAATTAGCCAAACCAAGCCAATAAATCAGAGAAAAAAATATGAGGCTATAAAAATCATGCATAATAGAGTTCGGAGAAAACTCAAATAATATTCATTGATAGATCTGATCATAAATTCACAATTCATTGGATCCCGACAACACACCGCAAAAAGTCA
Source organism: Triticum aestivum (assembly GCF_018294505.1). NCBI lineage: Eukaryota > Viridiplantae > Streptophyta > Magnoliopsida > Poales > Poaceae > Triticum > Triticum aestivum. The sequence goes on from NC_057803.1 coordinate 742,688,830, forward strand.
TTACATTGAATAGATCTCCAAAAACATTGAGGAGAACATTGTATTGAAGATCTAATAGAGAGAAGAAGTCATCTAGCTACTAACTATGAACCCGTAGGTCTGTGGTAAACTACTCATGTGTCATCGGAGGGCCAACAAGGATGACGAAGAGCCCCCTCCGTGATCGGATCCCGCCTCCGACACAGTGCCGAAAAAGGCCTCCAGATGGGATCTCGTGGTTCTAGAACTTGCGGTGGCGGAAAAAGTATTTCCTGTACTCCCATGTTGGTTTCACGATTTTAGAGAATTTATAGAGGCAGAGTTAGGTCAAACGGAGCCACGTAGGCCCCACAACACACTAGGGCCCGCCTAACCCCTGGGCGCGCCCAGGTGTCTTGTGGGCCCATGGTAAATTGTCTGGTCTTCTCCCGAAGCATCTAGTGTCTTTTTTGTCTAAAAAAATCTCCAAAAAGTTTTGTGGCATTTGGACTTCGTTTGGTACTAATATTCTGTGAAACCAAAAACAAGCAAAAAAAACTGGCAGTGGGCACTTGGTTAATAGGTTAGTCCGAAAAAAGATATATAATTATTTGAAAGTGCATATAAAACATTCAAGATTGATAATATAATACCATGGAACAATGAAAAATTATAGATACGTTGGAGACGTATCATGTACCATTTTCGTGGAGGTACATGCAAGAATTGAGCGAGGCACATCTGAGGAGGGTCTTTGAAAGGCATGTCGAGAAGGTAGAACCTCTCCTCTTGCTAGTTTTCGTTTAGCTCTTTCGGGGTATTGCCGAAGTATGTAGACCCGGCTACCTTGCAGACCTCGACCCCGCCATAATCAAATAGCAAACCTCCTCGAACATGTGGAACTATGCTAAAGTATTTGCACCACAAATCGAAATATGGCTGGCATCTGAGGAAGGCTTCATATAAGTGATGTAACAAGCTATGTGTTGAGGATATAACTACTAAGTATAAACCGCCCAGGAGGGGCCGGTTCACGCTCAACCATACTGAAGTCCATGAAGATAAGAAGATGGCGCTTTACTGATAAAGCTTAGAGGCCCAAGCCCAGAGGCGGATTAGGGCCCATAGTTGTTTACTTGTATTGTAAGCTAGGGAAAGGCAGAGACCGAGCCGAACACTTGTATGAGTCGGCCTCGGAACTCTATAAACCGGCCGGGCGTCAACCTGTGTATATAAAGGGACGACCCGGCGGCGGTTCAGGAACGATAGACAACAACTCGAGACCCAGGCTAGCGTGTTTGCTCCCTGGTCATCGAAACCCCAATAATCCCATCCCAAACTAGACGTAGGCTTTTACCTTCATCGAAGGGGCCGAACTAGTTTAACTCTCGTGTCCCTTGTCCGGTTTAACCCCTTCAAGCTAACCTCATTGCGATGGCTCCACGACTAAGTCCTTCCGCTAGGACATCTGACGTGATATTTCCACGACAGTTGGCGCCCATCGTGGGGCTATCGCACGATGGTTTCGAGTTCTTGAAGGGCAGCTTTGAAGGACTCAAGGGGTACGTGGTCGGCCGGATGACCAAGAGTCGTCACAGCAAGCTCTACATCGACGACGCAGGCTGGGGCCCCGAGGCCGGCTCAATTGAGTACGGTACCGGGTCCCCTTTGGCGGAATTCACGTTTTCATAGGCAAGATCGGTGAACCGGGCCCTGAGCCAGACATCTCGACCGACCTCGTCGAGACGGCTCAGCATGCAAGTCCTGCCCGGGTTCGGCCTGCCGTGAAGCGTGCGTTCATGGGATTCATCCACGGAGCGGAATCTGAACCGGTATCCGATGGTGAGACGGCCTTCTACTCAGATGGTGAATCGTCCACTGGCAAAACCGAGTCTCTTTATCAAGTGCACGATGGCCGGTTCGAGGAATACTCCGATGGCGACAGTATTCCGGGTCCCCTTCAACCGCTAAACCGGGTCGCGATCTTCATGGCTGGTACGCAGCCCACCGTCCAATCTTCATCTACAGCAGCAATGGTCTCCGGATCGGTAGCCGCGGCAGGAGGCCCGGTGCGCCGGCTGGCTCAAGTTCTTGCCGGTTTACTGGACGATTGGACGGCACTATTGACCACAGCGGTAACTCCGAAGACTCGGGTTCAACACAATGCAGATGTTGTGAAGTTAAAGGATCAGATAGTTCAGGCCAAGGCGGACTTGGCGGCTGAGGAGGCCAGGATGGATGAAGAACGGGCTGCTTTAGATGCCCGATTACAGGAAATCCAAGCGCAGAATTACCGGCTTACGTTGGATCAGAACGCATCAAACAAAGTTATGAGAAGGAAGTATCTGTCTCGATTGCCACAAATTTATGAGGGTCTGAATCTCTTCAGCACACCAGGAGCTGGGCCTAGCAATCCAGCAGGGGTAAACCGGACCGAGGCACCGGGGGCGACGCTAGATCAGCCACGGGCGATGGACCCGCCTCGACGAACGGACAACCCGCCATAGTATGTCACAACACCGCCGGGTCACTTTTACAGTCCTTTGGATAACATGATTGCAGCAACGTCACGTTTGGCGGCTATTCCGATGGAGGGTGATTCCTTAGCAGCGATCGAGACTCGACGGGCCAGGGATCTTCTTCAAACCGCCGTTGTTCAGCAACAGGCTTATTCCTACAGCCGAGACAGAATACACTCAACCCCCAGTCCGAGCAAGAGTTATAGCAGGCACATGGACGAGCCGGCCGTGTCAAGCAGTGTGCGGCGTCGAGATGCGCCTCGAGGGGCTAATCCGGTGAACGGTGGTCGGAATGCTCAGGACGTGGTGGATAATGGCAGAGCATGAAGGGAGGCCGCTTTAGCGGCACAGTACGCGGGTCATCATCAACCCGCCCCGGTTCAGCCAACAGCATCAGTAGAGCGAGGGACAGGGCTTGCCTTCAGCTCTTGGGGAGTGTCGTGTCTCAATCCGGCTCTTCGTAATGTGCGGCTGCCCAAGGATTTCAAAGGGCCGCGCAAGGTGCCTAATTACACCGCTGATCAGCCCCCCGAGGCGTGGGTTGAAAGTTATGAGATGACAATGGAGATGCTGGATGTAGATGAAGCGGCATGTGCAAAATACTTCACCATGATGTTGGAAGGAACGACCGCACTTGGTTAAAAAGCGGGACTCCAAGAAGATAGCGTACGCGGTATTTATGGCATCTCGGAAGCTGCGACACTACTTTCAAGAGTGTTCGATAACAGTAGCCTCTGAAGTACCTCTTAACGATATTATAAACAACCGCGACGCGACGGGCCGGATTGCCAAATGGGCCATTGAGCTCCTCCCTTTCGACATAACCTATAAGCCACGGCGAGCTATTAAGTCGCAAGTTTTGGCCGACTTCGTCGCCGAATGTACTGAAGCCGAACTCCCTAAAGAGTACGACACATATTCCAACTGGATCATGCACTTCGACGGCTCCAAAATTTTGGCTGGTCTGGGGGTTGGCGTCGTCCTGACGTCCCCAACAAGAGATACAGTTCAATACGTACTCCAGATAATGTATACGGACTCCAAAAACGCAGCCGAATACGAGACCCTTCTACATGGTCTCCAGATGACAGTCTCCATGGGCATTCAATGCCTAGAGGTGTGCGAGGATTCAAACCTCGTGATATCCCAAATAAATGGAGACTTTGATGCCAAGGATCCGAAAATGGCAGCTTATCGCAACGTCGTCCTAAAAATGTCAGCTCGGTTCGAAGGGCTCGAATTTCACCATATAGCTCGGGAAAACAATCAGGCAGCGGACGTCTTGGCACGCATTGGCGCAAAGCGCGATGCTGTCCCCCCCAATATCTTCTTGGAGAGGCTGTTCAAGCCATCCATATTATGGGAAGGGGAGTCTGGAAATAATAGCCCGGACCCAACTGCACTGCCCGACACCGAACATTCTGACACAACGGGAGGCTCTGCCAACAAAGTAACACCTTCAGCCCACGTAATAATGGCAGTCATTACCCCGTGGACAGAACCATTCCTAGCCTACCTAACCAGGCAGGAACTTCCCGAGGACCAAAATGAGGCACACTGCATAGTGCGGCGATCTAAAGCCTATAAAGTCCATGAGGGAGAGCTTTATAAGAAATGCACCACCGGAGTCCTTCAAAGGTGTATCTCCAAAGAGGAAGGGCGGAATCTTCTGGCTGAAATTCATGCCGGACTCGGCAGACACCACGCCGCAGCCCGGGCCCTTGTAAGCAAGGCCTTCCGTACAGGATTTTATTGGCCGACGGCCCGGGCAGATGCTCAGGACTTAGTCCAACGATGCGTCGGTTGCCAACTCTTTGCTAACCAAAGCCATATGCCACCTACCGCCCTCCAAACCATACCCATCACCTGGCCCTTCGCGGTCTGGGGGCTTGACATGGTTGGACCCCTTAAAGGAGGAACCCACAAGCAAAAATATCTACTGGTCATGGTGGATAAATTCACCAAATGGATAGAGGCCAAGCCGGTTAAGACAACCGAATCCGGACCGGTGATAGACTTCATATCAGGGGTCGTACACCGTTACGGCGTCCCCCACAGCATCATCACTGATAACGGCACGAACTTTACGGTCGACAAGGTCAAACTCTGGTGCAAAAACATGGGCATCAAGCTCGACTATGCTTCAGTCTATCACCCACAAACTAACGGTCAAGTCGAACGAGCAAATGGTCTAATCATGAGCGGCATCAAACCCAGATTAGTCCGGTCCCTCAATGAATCTAACACGCACTGGGTAGAGGATCTCGACTCCGTACTCTGGGGGCTGCGGACCACGCCGAATCGCACCACCGGATTCACACCATTCTTTATGGTATACGGCGCAGAGGCGGTTCTGCCCTGCGACATAATTCATGACTAGCCTCGCGTGCGCATGTACGAAGAAAGAGAAGCCAAACTTGATCGGCAGGACAGTTTGGACGCCTTGGAGGAGGAGCGTGACGTGGCAAAAGCCCGTTCCGCATTCTATCAATAGCAGGCTCGAAGATATCAAAGCAGAGAAGTACGGACCAAAACTTACAATGTTGGCGAGTTAGTTCTACGCCTGCCGGATAGGAAAAAGGACAAACTCAAGCCCAAATGGGAAGGTCCCTTTATTATTGACCAAGTCCTGACTGGTGGAGCGTACCGTCTGCGAGATGCATCGGATAACCGACTCGAGCCGAACCCATGAAACGCAGCCCGTCTCCGAAGATTCTACGCCTAGCGCCGGACTCTGTGTTCGTCTCCTTCCTCTGTCTATTTTTACGCATTAGCTGTCTTTTATTTCTCGCCTTCTCCCTCCCTTTCCCTTACAGCCTTAAGGGCCTGTTCACGCCTTGTTCGCACAAAACTGACGCGCTATCTGCGCTCATTACACCTGGGGGCTTCCTTAACAGAAGCTTATTTATACGGGCTTCATGCCCAACACATGTGTAACACTTGCGCATGTACCTTTTCTTCACCATTATATGCATCGATATGACTTAAGTTTTGGCCAAGCTGGGTTGCCTGGCTCCTGTGCTTACCCCTATGTTCCAGATTGTTCGGCTAGGCGGTAAAGGGAGCACCTCTGCGATTGTTACTGCCGGGTCAGCCGGATGTGTACCTCAGACTGGGTGAAGCCGAAAGCTAGCGTTCTTAAGGGAATATTCGGTCGGTGAACTAAAGATAATTTCTCACTTGTTTATTTATCTGCCCCCAGATGCTTTTCTGCTTTTTTCATAGTCCGACATGCACTTTAGGGCATGCCTCCCAGGGAAAGGAACCCCTAACCGAACTATTCTCCCTGGAAGATGTTTCTTACTAACCATTGTAATATAACATAACTAGTTGGGCACTTGTCTGTTCAAGCACTAATGACCCCCTACGCCTGGTCTCCATGCATGCCCCGGTTCCTACATAACCGAGAGGGTATTCGAACACACTCCAGAATATCGGGTCCCGAGGCTGAAGCGAAAAGGTCCGCCATGACAAACGATCTACAATCTGGCTAGAAGGCATTTTACATGTCAACTTAAATTACATAGTCAATGTGACTAAGCATATTCCTCTTCAATACCATCCAACAGGCTGTCTAGTTTACAGTCCTGTTGGGAATATTTGGCGGCCAACTCTACTTGGCCGTACACTAAGCTCACAGGGATCTCCTTGCCATCGGCCCCCACAGGTCCGACCTCGGCCATGTGGTTTGGGTCAGCCTTCGTGTACCGCGTCTTCACCATGGCCCAGGCCTCCCTGGCACCTTGACGGCAGGCTCCCTTAAGCATCTTTGCAAGCTCTCCAAGGCCTTCGGGCATGGAGACAGATGGCCACAAGGCCTGGGCGACGCCTTTCATCACCTGCCGAACTCGTTCGTGCAGTTGTAAGAGCTCGAGAAGAAGGTCACCGATAGAACTGGGCATTTCCTCTGCAGGACGACCTGTGAGTATACCTACAGACGTAACTCTGTTAGTCGACTTCCTCGCCGAACTCTTTTTCAAAGTTCGTTCAAGCACTTACTAAAAATGCTGCGTCGAAGCCGTCGATTCTCCTTCACGGAGTCCGACAGCTGGGCACGAACATCCTCTAGTTCCTCGCCCAGCTGGGTGCTGGCATCTTGGAGATTATTCTTCTCCTGCCTCACCCTCGTAAGCACGCTCTCGCCGGCCTTTAACCGGCGCAAGAGTTGTTGCTTGTCCGGATCTACTCCGGCGCCATCTGCAATGATATTGTCAGATTTGCACACACGCCGCACTTCACAGCATACTTATCTTTCGAAGCGTATATTACCAGAGGGGGTCTCCTTGGTCTCCCCTGCCGCGGCTAGTGCAGCCTCAAGTTGGGCTTTGCACTCTTCCAGCTCCTGGGACAGTTGGGTATTCTTTTTTGTAAGATCCTGCATAACAAATGATCCTTAAATCAGTTATTCTAACTGTTTCAAGTCTCGGGGGCTACTGACATATATAACCATCAAATTTTCTCACCCGTATGTCTTTCACACACTGCTCCGTGGCTCTGGCTAGACCATTTTGAGCGGCACGGAGGTACGCATCTCCCAAATTGAAGGCATCCAATGCCTCTTGGGAGAAACAAGCGTCACGAAGAACTGTCCGGCGACGCATGTGATTCATGGCACTCTCCACCTCGGAGTTAGTGGCGGACAGTCTGTCCGCATCCTCTGTCGGAGGAGCGTCCGGCGCACGCCTCGTGTTCACCTCTGCTTCTGGACCTGGCTTTGGACCTGGCTGGTGGAGGCTCGATTGGCAATTTCTCCGGATATAGTCCGGCGAGCCCTCTTTTTCCTAAAAAGAAGAGAGCACGGGCATTAGTATGCATCATAAGAATAATACCTTGGAATAAGGCAGCGCGCCTTACTGCTGCGCCGGTGCCTCGACCCGGACTGCGTGTCTCTTTAGCCTACCCGCCCTCGCGGTCCCTTGTTGGCTAGTCGCCCCAGGCTCGGCATTCTGCCTCGAGATCCTCCCCTGCGAAACACCATTGGTATACGGTGATCAAAAATAAGCACGGATGGATCATCTTCAGAGTATTAGGACTTCGGTCTCGATTACTTGTGAGGCGGGGAGCAGTCCAGGATAATCGGCTGTAATAGCCACCAAGGCATTGTCGATGCTCAATTGGTGAAATACCCCATCGACCAGCTCCACGGATATGTCCTGATCCTCTTGGGAGGCCGGATCGAGGGACCGTTCCGGATCCTCGGGTTGTGGAGGAGGGCTATTTATATCCTTTACGGCCCGGTGCAATTCCTGCGTCGAAATCACAAGATAAGGTCCTTGACTATGGGAATATGGAACGGATCGGCAAAAACAAGTGTCCGCTTACCCAACTTGGAGGATTGTGCATAGAAAATCCGCCATGTGGATTGACGCGGAGAAATTCCTCCTCTTCTCCCTTGTATAATGCGGACAAGATCTTCGTCAGAGCGGCAACTGATCCCGGCCCCTTACGACCGCAGCGGGTGGCATCATCCTCCCCGTAGAAATCCCACATGGTGTGGCCTCTATACTGAAGCGGCCGCACACCCTGCATAATGCATGTGGCCATGACCCCGATCATGGTCAGTCCGGAATGAGCTAACAACCTTATCCGGCTCATCAGGTAAAGGATGTCCTTGTTATAATCCTTCTGAGGGCTCCGTGGACGCCAGCTTAGGCGCTTCTTCAAAGGAGCATTATTGAACTCAGGGAGGCCGATCCAAACAGGGTCCGGCAGGGGGACATCTTCTATATAAAACCATTCTGAAGGCCAGTCTTCGGACGCCTTCCTTGGGGTTCCGGATAGATATCCGGTCCCGGCGATGCGCCATAGTTCGGCTCCGCCCACTTGATATATCGACCCCTCCTGAGAACTGGGCACAAGACAGAACAGCTTCTTCCACAACGCGAAATGAGCCTCGATACCCAAAAACAGCTCACAAAGGGCTACGAAGCTCGCAATATGCAATATGGAGGCAGGCGTAAGGTTATGCAACTGGAGGCCGTAGAACTCCAGGAGCCCCCGGAGAAACGGATGAACTGGAAATCCGAGCCCTCTTATCAAATAAGGGACAAGGCATACCCGCTCTCCTTCGGAGGGATTGGGGACGCTCTCCGCTTGCTTTCCACCATTATAGGTGGCAAGCCCGGCTCGAACCGGGACCATGTAGGCTGGGGCGAGAAACTCCTTGGCTTGGAGCGTCACTAGCTCGCTGTGCGGGACGGAGCATCTCTCCCAATCTCCAGGCTAAGGGCTGGGAGGGCGAGAGGAGGAGCTGCGTCGATTGGCCATGATGGAATGGAACTCTGTCAGATGCGCTCCGATGAATGCTCGCGAAGGGAAGATGGTGTGATTCGGATCTAAATCCTCGTCTCCTTTATAGGCAGCTCATTGGTGCAGCTAGGGGGGTAAATGAAAAAACACCCTGGCCTTTCGCATTCGTTTGACACGTGGAAGATGGCCATTATTGAGCGTGGAAGCCAAGGAGCGCAATATCCATGAGAAGCCGAACACTATTCAACAGATACACGGAATTTGGAGAAGAACCCGCCTTGCACTGCCGAAGACAATCTGCGTGCCAGACTCATCGTCATTGAAGCCTGGTTCGGGGGCTACTGAGGGAGTCCCGGATTAGGGGGTGTCCGGATAGCCGAACTATAACCTTTGGCTGGACTCCTGGACTTTGAAGATACAAGATCGAAGACTTCGTCCCGTGTCCGAATGGGACTTTCCTTGGCGTGGAAGGCAAGCTTGGCGATACGGATATGTAGATCTCCTCCCATTGTAACCGACACTGTGTAACCCTAGCCCTCTCCGGTGTCTATATAAACCGGAGGGTTTTAGTCCGTAGGACGAACAACAATCATACCATAGGATAGCTTCTAGGGTTTAGCCTCTCTGACCTCGTGGTAGATCTACTCTAGTACTACCCATATCATCAATATTAATCAAGCAGGAGTAGGGTTTTACCTCCATCGAGAGGGCCCGAACCTGGGTAAAAACATCGTGTCCCTTGTCTCCTGTTACCATCCGCCAAGACGCATAGTTCGGGACCCCCTACCCGAGATCCGACGGTTTTGACACCAACACCCACCAACTCCATCGGATCATGGGACCAATTGAAGGCCAAGTTCATAGCAAACTTCAAAGATACATGCAAACAACCTATGTCCATTGTGGATTTAGATGCCTGTGTCCAAGGCGAGAATGAGTCAACGACTCATTGGGTGCGCCGGGTTTCAGAAGTTTTGCATTCGTCAGACCGTATCAATGCTGACACGGCGATCATAACATTGGAGCGTAATTGCCGGTTTAAGTCATTGAAAATGAAGTTGGGACGACTCAAGCGCCACTGCAATGATATGGGAACACTTATGGCGGCTCTGGTTAAGTATGTTGATTCTAATCACACCAAAGACCCTGATTCTGATGAAGAGAAACAGGAGAAGGGAAAGAAGAATGCCGGTTCAAAAGGACAGCATAATCAGGTGCGCCAGGGAAACAGTGGTAAGCATAAAGCACATAATTCCGATTTTGTGGCTAACACCAATGTGCAGGGTAATATGCAGTGTCGTAGGGGTAAACCGCCCAAGCGCGGTGGAGGAATGAATCTGGAACGCCTGTTAAACCAGCCCTGCCCAAAGCATGGGACAAAGGAGGCTCCGGCCACACACCTTTGGAAGGATTGCCACATCATGAGGGAGTTCAAAAATTCTGATCTTTATCAGTATGATCAGGGTCCATCTGGTGGTTCCGGTCCAGGATTCCATGGGCCGGGTTACGGTGGTGGCGGTTCAAGCTCAGGATTCCAGAATCATCAGAGCAATCAGAACAACCAAGGTGGTAACCATCAACAGGGTAATCAGGGGAGTCAACAGCAGTCGGGTTATCAGAGCAACCCAAAGCAGTTAAACAGTGGATAGTATCATGTCTTCACCACTAGCTTGTGCAAGCGCGATCAGAAGCCCCATAAAAGAGCAGTGAACTCTGTTGAACCGGCGGTGCCCCGTTATCTACGTTGGTCTGAGCAGCCTATTGTCTGGAGCAGGGAGGATCACCCGCCCCGGGTTGACAATCCGGGTCATCTGGCTTTGGTGGTTGCACCTCAGGTGGGAGGATATAAGTTCACCAAGGTACTCATGGACGGAGGGAGCAGTATCAATATCTTGTACTATTAAACCTTCTAGCGTGTGGGGTTGACAGATAAGAATCTTAGACCGTCAAACACCGTTTTCACGGAGTGGTGCCTGGTAAATCGGCTTACCCAGTTGGTAAGATAGCTCTGGAGGTGGTTTTTGGAGATGATCATGACTCAAGGTCCGAGACGCTGACCTTTGAAGTGGTTAAAATCAGAAGTCCGTACCATGCTTTATTTGGACGGACGGTGTATGCTAAGTTCATGGCAAGGCCGTGTTATGTTTATATGCAACTCAAGATGCCGGGTCACAAAGGGACCATTACGGTTCATGGCAGCCGTAAGATTGCTCTGGAGTGTGAGGAAGGAGATGCGGCATATGCTGAATCGGTTTGTGCAACGGAGGAGTTAAAGTTCGATAAGGACAATGTTGATCTGGCATACATGACTTCCTTGAAGAAGCCTTCTACAGAACATGATCTGACCCTGAAGTTCAAACCGGCTGATGAAACTAAACTTGTTGATTTCGTTCCTGGCGATTCATCGAAGCAGTTTAGTATCAGAACAAATCTGGATCCGAAATAGGAAAGTGCGCTCATCGAGTTCATCCGTGAGTACCGGGACATTTTTTGCATGGAAGCCTTCTGACATGGCAGGTGTACCGAGGGAACTCGTTGAGCACACTCTCAATATTGATCCCAAGTTTAAACCGGTCAAACAGTTCCTTCATCGCTTCAATGAGGAACGACGGAAGGCCATTGGAGAAGAGGTAGCCCGTTTGTTGGCTGCTGGTTTTATTGTTGAAGTGTTTCACCCAGAGTGGTTGGCCAATCCGTTGCTGGTGCTTAAGAAAAACTGCACTTGGCGTATGTGCGTGGATTACACAGATTTGAATAAAGATTGCCCAGCTAATCCCTTCGCCCTCCCTCGTATTGATCAAATCATTGATGCTACGGCGGGTTGTGAGCGTTTGAGTTTTCTGGATGCTTATTCTGGTTATCATCAGATCAAGATGGCAGTTAAGGACCAGGAGAAGACAGCTTTCATTACTCCCTTTGGAGCCTTCTGCTATGTATCCATACCCTTTGGGCTCAAGAGTGCCCAGGCAACTTATCAACGTTGCGTGCAGAATTGTCTTCATACTCAGATTGGGCGCAATGTTCATGCTTGTGTGGACGATATTGTGGTCAAGTCCAGGAAAGCAGAGACACTCATATCTGATTTGCGAGAAATCTTTGATAATCTGAGAGTCTATAAAATGATGCTCAATCCGGCTAAGTGTGTTTTTGGTGTTCCGGCAGGCAAGCTCTTAGGCTTCCTGGTGTCTAATAGAGGCATTGAGGCTAATCTGGAAAAGATCAAGGCAATTACATCCTTGGCTAAACCGGCATGTATCAATGATGTTCAGCGACTGGCAGGTCGTATTGCAGCTTTGAGCCAGTTTATTAGCCGTTTGGGAGAGAAGGCAATTCCTCTGTATCAGATGTTGAAGAAAACCGATAATTTTGTCTGGAGTGATGCAGCTGATGCGGCGTTTGAGGACTTGAAGCGGCAGTTAGCTGAACCGCCAGTTCTTGCTGCTCCCGTTGATAAGGAGCCACTACTGTTGTATGTGGCTGCTAATGCTCGGGCTGTCAGTGTTGCCATTGTGGTGGAGCGCAAGGAGGCTGGGAAGGAGTACCCGGTTCAAAGCCCGGTTTACTATATCAGTGAAGTGCTCATTGAGTCAAAGCAAAGGTATCCGCATTGGCAGAAGCTGGTGTATGGGGTGTTTATGGCAAGTCGAAAGCTTAAACAGTACTTTCAAGGTCATCCCATCACAGTGGTCAGTTCTGCCCCCTTGGGGGCTATAATCCAGAACAGGGAAGCAACTGGCCGGGTTGCTAAGTGGGCTATTGAGCTTGGACCACACGGTTTGAAGTATATGCCTCGCACAGCCATCAAGTCCTAGGATCTTGTGGATTTCATCAATGACTGGACCGAGTTGCAGGCTCCAGAAGACAAACCGGACAATACATACTGGACTATTCACTTTGACGGGTCCAGGTAATTGGAGGGCTCGGGGGCTGGAGTTGTCCTTACTTCCCCTCGAGGTGATAAAATTCATTATGTTCTTTGCTTAATGTTCCCTTGTACTAACAATGCAGCTGAGTATGAAGCTTTACTCCATGGTCTTCGAGTGGCTAAGGAGATGAACTTAAGCCGCGTACGATGCTTTTGAGACTCAAACTTGGTAGCCCAACAAGTTTCAGGTACTTGGGATTCCAAAGATCCACTCATGGCGGCTTACCGACGAGATGTGGATATTGTGGCTGGTCACTTTAAGGGATATCAAGTGGAGCACATTGATCGGTGCAAAAACGAGGCAGCTGACGCTTTAAGCCGGCTAGGATCTCAGCGTAAACCAGTACCGCCCAATACCTTTTTGGACGTCTTGCATAACCCGTCAGTTCAGCTGCCCACAGAGGAGGACCTCGCTATTCCTGATCCGGAGGCACAGTTGGTGGCCGCTTTACATATCATTCCGGATTGGATAGTTCCATACTTGGCGTAATGAACCGGGGCGAGTTACCAGATGATGAAATTTTAGCCAGACAGATCGTCCGGCGGTCCAAATCCATGGTTGTTCACAACAGCGAGTTACACCACTACAGTGTTTCTGGGGCATTCCAGCGCTGTGTTTCTCCTGAGGAAGGCCGTGAGATTTTACGTGAGATCCACGAATGAGACTGTGGTCATCACGCCGGTTCAAAATCCTTGGTTGCTAAAGCTTTTCGTCACGGTTTCTATTGGTTGACAGCTCATGCTGATGCTGAGGACTTGGTCAGACGGTGCGACGGCTGTCAAAAATTCTCAAGACAAGCTCATGTGCCGGCTTAGGAGCTACGGATGATTCCTATCACCTGGCCATTCGCAACTTGGGGGCTTGACATGGTAGGGACTTTCAAGTGATCAAAGGATAAGAAGACCCACCTGTTGGTGGCGGTTGACAAGTTCACTAAATGGGTTGAAGCGGAGCCAGTAAGCAAGTGTGACGCAGCCACAGCGGTTCAATTCATTAAAAGGGTGATCTTCCGTTTCGGTTTTCCACACGGCATTATCACGGATAATGCCACGAACCTATCTAAAGGCGAGATGGAGGATTTTTGTCAATGAGAGCACATCCGGCTAGATGTAGCGTCTGTGGCTCATCCCCAATCCAATGGTCAAGCTGAGCGAGCTAATCAGGAAATTCTAAAGGGTATCAAGCCCCGGCTTATGGTCCCCTTGAAGCAGACGCCGGGTTGCTGGGTGGAAGAACTACCATCTGTGTTATGGAGCATAAACACCACCCCAAACCGATCTACAGGTTATACGCCTTTCTTCATGGTTTACGGAGCAGAAGCGGTACTCCCCAGTGTTATTCGTCATGACTCGCCTCGGGTTGCCAATTATGTTGAAGCAGACAATGAGCAAGCACGTCAAGAAGCACTGGACCTGTTAGATGAGAAGCGGGATATAGCTTTGGATCGTTCGGCGGTTTACCAGCAAGACCCGCGGCGTTATCACAGCCGCCGGGTTAAAACAAGAACCTTTCAAGAAGGCGATTTAGTGCTCCGGCTCATCCAGGATCAGACCGACATGCACAAGTTATCCCCACCTTGGGAAGGGCCCTCTGTGGTCAGCAAGAATCTGCACAACAGATCATACTACCTCATTGATGTTCGAGAAGACTCACGCACTTCTGAGGAGGAGATCCGGCGGCCGTGGAACATAGCTCTCCTTCGGCCGTACTACACTTGAGTTATAGGATCTTCTTATGTACATATTATGACAATGTATATATTATGATTAATATAATAAACCGGCACCCTTGCTACAAGCAGGGCCTCTGCCGTTCTTCCAATGTTGCTTGGATACAAGGGGGCTTCTGCTTTCAAAGCAATGACCCTTTTTGTCCATTGAACCGGCTATTATGCCATCATACAGCTTGGGAGCTTCACACCCAAGGGGCCAAAGAGAGATCTGTTGCTACTAGCATGACTCAAACATAGGCACCCATTGAGCACAGCTCACAAAGTTACTTGGGGGCTCTTTGTGTAAAGTAACAAAGAGTTTGAAAGGACCCTTGTAACTGGGTATCGACCCACGGCTTGGAAGCCTGGTGTATTCACCTAAAACCCCGGGTTAACCTGCCTTCATCAAGTAAGCCACTCCTATCCAGGTAATCCTGGCATGACCCGCCGAACGTTTGACAGTTACTCTCATTCAGATCCTGAACTTGTCAAAGTTAAAACCACGATTGGTTAGTTGGAGGCCCATCTTAAAAGGCTTTGTCAAATGGTTTAACTCAGCGGCCTGGCAGCCCACGAAAAGCCTCGAATTTGGGCCTGGCAGCCCTCAAAAAGCCTCGACTACAAGTTTTTATTTGCTTTGTTTTTTGCAAGTTTTATCCTTATTTGGTCACCTTTTAAGGTAAACCGACATCTCTTGATCCGGCCAGGCTATATGTCTTCATCTCAACCCGGTGTTTTTTAACCTGGTGTGGCTTACAGTTATCATCTGTTCAAGCATATAATCAATGGTGAACTGGCATCTTTCAATCCGGTCTGGCTTTGACTAATTGTCACCAGTATGATCATCCGGTGTTCATCACAACTCGGTTTTACTTCTTACAATACCAGCATTGCATGGTGAAAGTTGGGTATTCACCCTTACTACAAATAAGTTGGTAAACCAACAACATAATTTCATATCACAGGTATGATTTATTTTTTTGCTATTTTTACAACCTTGGTTACCTACCAGGTTATGTATTGGGCATTATGACCCGTCCAGCGGTAAACTGCCCGGACAGATCTTTTGTTATGCAGATATAAGGACAGCATACTGTTATAAAGGTACATAAGCAAGTACTGCAATTATCATGGCGGATCAAACAAAGTCATATCTCAGTGTATTACAAGGCGCCTATTACAAGGTACATAAGCAGATCAAAGTATTTTCAAACTAGCCTATTACAAGGCGCTTTACAGCCCAAAATAAAGGATTGTTCTTTACAGAGCACAGTTTGTGAAACATCAACCCACTTGCCGGATCAAGGCTCATCACCATGTTGACGTGAAGTTGATGGATCATCTAGCATCGGTTCAGCCTCCTCCTCTCCATCCAGTGGCAGGAAGTCAACGGTGGTCCAGTCAATCCGGGTTAAAGCTTGAAAGACAGCCTCTTCACTTATAAGTTCGGACGGATCAACCTCAGGGGCGTAAGTGTGCTTACGGATTGGTGGGATAAGATTTTATACTTCCTTCGCAGCAGTGTCAATTCGCTGGTTGTTCGCATCATAAAAGGACCGGTGAACAGTCAAGTTAGCTTCTTCCGCCAATTGACTCGCCAGGGGACGCATCTCCTTTGTTAGAACTTTGAGGGCTTCATTGTCAAATTCTGCCCCGTTTTCTTGCTCACCAGGAAAGCCCTTGGCAATATCAACTGGATGCAGATCAGCTATCCATGCTTTGGCTCGGGTAAGTGCCAACAGAGCGCCAGCCCTGGCAGCAGAGCGCTTCATCTCTTCTATCTGCGCCAGCGTCATGGATAACCTTGCCAGAGTGTCCTTGATCAATGTTGGGGCCGGTTTGTTGTAGGAGACCGCACAGGTAACCCGTTGGGCACCGGTATACAGTTGCTCTATCAACGTATAGGCTGCCTTCAGCTTCACCCGCATGTCAGAGCCCAGATGAGCAACACGGCCACCTACAACGGTTTAAGATTTTGATGTTAAACCGGCAAATTTCAAAGATGGTTATTCAAGAGATCTTGACAGAAGTATTTACCAAATATCGCAGAGGTCATGGCATTTACTTGGCGCTTCAACCCAGTTAGTTCTTCCGCCACCGGTTTAAGAGCTGACTCGGCGTCCTCAGCCCGCTTCAACAATGATGTCTTCTCTGTTTCCCAGCTGGCACGCTCATTCTTGAACCCTTCTTTCAGTTGTTCCATGGCTGCCAAAGCGGTTTTAAGCTCATCTTTGGCCCTGGGAGTCTCTGCTTGTTGGGACTTGATATTCTCTTGAAGATCAGCAATTTGAGAGCCTTGGTGATTTATATCAGCCTGCCACAGTCAGATGAGGAGCATGTAAATATTTTATCAAAAGTCCCAAGCATATAACCAGTTATACACTTGGCACTTGGGGGCTAATGCGGATTGCTTCTTTACTACTGATTGTTTGAAGTCCCAAGGATCAATACAAGTTTTAATCTTGGCACTTGGGGGCTAATGTGTGTTTGATCAAGAAAATACACAGGCAAGGGAAGTTAACAAAATACAGTATGAAATATAAAAGTCCCGGTTTATCTTCAAGAGATAAACCGGCTGAGGGAGTCCTGGATTAGGGGGTGTCCGGATAGCCGGACTATAGCCTTCGGCCGGACTCCTGGACTATGAAGATACAAGATTGAAGACTTCGTCCCGTGTCCGGATGGGACTTTCCTTGGCGTGGAAGGCAAGCTTGGCGATACGGATATGTAGATCTCCTACCATTGTAACCGACTCTGTGTAACCCTAACCCTCTTCGGTTCCTATATAAACCGGAGGGTTTTAGTCCATAGGACGAACAACAATCATACCATAGGCTAGCTTCTAGGGTTTAGCCTCTCTGATCTCGTGGTAGATCTACTCTTGTACTACCCATATCATCAATATTAATCAAGCAGGAGTAGGGTTTTACCTCCATCGAGAGGGCCCGAACCTGGGTAAAAACATCGTGTCCCTTGACTCATGTTACCATCCGCCTAGACGCACAGTTTGGGACCCCCTACCCGAGATCCGCCGGTTTTGACACCGACATTGGTGCTTTCATTGAGAGTTCCTCTGTGTCGTCATCTTTAGGCCCGATGGCTCCTTCGATCATCAACGACAATGTGCTCCAGGGTGAGACTTTTCTCCCCGGACAGATCTTCGTATTCGGCGGCTTTGCACTGCAGGCCAATTCGCTTGGCCATCTGGAGCAGATTGAAAGCTACGCCCCTGGCCGCCAGGTCAGATTTGGACGTTTGAACTACACGGCTGACGTCCGCGGAGACTTGATCTTCGATGGGTTCGAGCCACAGCCAAGCGCGCCGCACTGTGGCGAGGGGCATGATCTAGCTCTGCCGCAGAACAGTGTCCTGGAGGCCGCACCCGTGTCCGCTCCGACCTTTAGTTCGGAGCCAACTGCGCTGATCGAGGACGGGTGGCTAGACACCGCCTTGGGGGCTGCGATCTCTACGGCAATTGAGCCGAACACCTACCCCGTCCTTTGCGAAGCTCGTAACTCCAAGTTGCCGGACTCCTCTCCAGACTCCGAGCCTTCCGCGCCCCTGCCAATCGAATCTGATTGGGCGCCGATCATGGAATTCACCGCCGCGGACATCTTTCAGCACTCGCCCTTTGGCGACATCCTGAAATCACTAAAGTCTCTCTCTTTATCAGGAGAGCCCTGGCCGGATTATGGTCAGGAAGGTTGGGATGCGGACAACGAAGAAATTCAAAGCCCACCCACCACCCACTTCGTAGCCACTGTCGATGATTTAACTGACATGCTCGACTTCGACTCCGAAGACATCGACGGTATGGACGATGATGCAGGAGACGATCAAGAACCAGCACCCACAGGGCACTGGAAGGCCACCTCGTCATACGACATATACATGGTGGACATCCCAAAAGATGGGAATGGCGACGGAACAGCGGAGGATGACCCCTCCAAGAAACAGCCTAAGCGCCGGCGTCAGCGGTGCCGCTCTAAATCCCGCCACAGCAAAAACGGTGATTCCGGCACGGGAGACAATAACACCCTGGACAGTGCCGAAGACAACCCCCTCCAGCAGGACTCAGCGCAGGAGGATGGAGAAGCCAGCTGACGAATTCGTCGTGCCCGAGGATCCCGTCGAACAAGAGTGTTTCAAACGCAGGCTCATGGCCACGGCAAGCAGCCTCAAGAAAAAGCAGCAACAGCTTAGAGCTGACCAAGACCTGCTAGCTGACAGATGGACTGGAGTCCTTGCGGCCGAAGAGTATGAACTCGAGCGCCCCTCCAAAAGCTACCCAAAACGTAGGCTGCTACCCCGGTTAGAGGAGGAAGCACCCAAACCTACATCACCAGCGCATGACATGGCTGACCGACCACCTCGTGGCCGCGACAGAGAGGCCTCTCGGCCCTCAACTCAAGCCGCACCCCGATGCCGCTCAAAAAATACCAAGGTGCGGGGAAATGCGCCAGACCTGCGAGACATATTGGAGGACAAGGCAAGGCAAACAGGATCGATCTACGGATCGTGTGGGCGCCCCGCGACACGTGACGATAACCGTCACACCGGATATGGCAACTCCGGCCGGGCCGAACATAGTAGACAAAGCTCATTTGAGCTGCGTCGTGATATAGCCCAATACAAAGGCGCCGCACACCCACTATGCTTCACAGATGAAGTGATGGATCATCAAATCCCTGAGGGTTTCAAACCCGTAAACATTGAATCATATGATGACACAACAGATCCTGCGGTTTGGATCGAGGACCATCTCCTTCACATCCACATGGCCCGCGATGATGATCTACACGCCATCAAATACCTCCCACTCAAGCTTAAAGGACCAGCCCGACATTGGCTTAACAACTTGCGAGCAGAGTCAATTGGTTGTTGGGAAGACTTGGAAGCCGCATTCCTTGACAATTTTCAGGGCACATATGTGCGACCACCAAACGTCGATGACCTAAGCCACATAATTCAGCAGCCAGAGGAATCAGCCAGACAATTCCGTACACGGTTCCTAACCAAGAAAAATCAAATCGTCGATTGTCCGGATGCAGAGGCCCTTGCAGCCTTCAAACACAACATCCGTGACGAGTGGCTTGCCCGGCACCTAGGACAGGAAAAGCCGAAATCCATGGCAGCCCTCACAACACTCATGACCCGCTTTTGCGCGGGAGAGGACAGCTGGCTAGCTCGTAGTAACAACATGACCAAGAGCCCTAGTAATTCAGATACCAAAGACAACAATGGCAGGTCGTGTCGCAACAAGCACAAGCGCCGCATTAACGGTGATAATGCTGAGGATACGGCAGTCAATGCCGGATTCAGAGGCTCTAAACCCGGTCAGCGGAAAAAGCCATTTAAAAGAAGTATTACGGGCCCGTCCAATTTGGATCGAATACTCGATCGCTCGTGCCAGATACACGGCACCCCCGAAAAACCAGCCAATCACACCAACAGGGATTGTTGGGTGTTCAAGCAGGCAGGCAAGTTAAATGCCGAAAACAATGACAAGGGGCTGCATAGCGATGACGAGGAGGAGCCCCGGCCGCCGAACAATAGAGGACAGAAGGGCTTCCCCCCACAAGTGCGGACGGTGAACATGATATACGCAACCCACATACCCAAAAGGGAGCGGAAGCATGCACTAAGGGACGTATATGCGATGGACCCAGTCGCCCCAAAGTTCAACCCGTGGTCTTCCTACCCGATCACTTTTGATCGAAGGGACCACTCCACTAGCATCCGCCATGGAGGATTCGCCGCATTGGTTCTAGACCCAAGCATTGACGGATTTCTTCTCACTAGAGTCCTAATGGACGGCGGCAGCAGCCTGAACCTGCTTTATCAGGACACAGTGTGCAAAATGGGCATAGACCCATCAAGGATTAAACCCACGAAGACGACCTTTAAATGCGTCATACCAGGTGTAGAGGCCAACTGTACAGGCTCAGTTACACTTGAAGTGGTCTTCGGATCCCCGGATAACTTCCGAAGCGAGGAGTTAATCTTCGACATAGTCCCGTTCCGCAGCGGCTATCACGCACTGCTCGGACGAACCGCATTTGCAAAGTTCAATGCGGTGCCGCACTACGCATATCTCAAGCTTAAGATGCCAGGTCCTCGAGGAGTCATTACGGTCAATGGAAACACCGACACTCTCTCCGGACGGAGGAGCATACGGCGGCCCTCGCGGCGGAAGTACAAAGCAGCCTCTCAAGGCAATTCTCGAGTCCGACTGTTAAACGTCCGGACACCATCAAGCGCGCCCGGAGTAACCTACAACAAAACCGCGTGGCACGTTCCGAGCACGCATAGCAATGCGGCCCAAACCCCATCCCTCGCGAAATTGCGAAACCAGTACTACTCGTACATAATTACGCTCTGGAAATACCATGGGCATAGGGGGAGGGGCACGACCACGGCATGCCCAGAATGCGGCTCAACCGCACCAGGGGCTCCCGATTGTGTCATTCTTTTCTTCTTTCTTTTTTACTTTCAGGACTCCGTTCTCACGAAGCCCTGTCCGGTAGTAGAATCACCGAACACACGATGCAACAGCCAGGGAAGCAGAAAGCTACGTCGACTGTCCAGGTGGTCTCTATTATGAGCAGTATACCTGTTTTACACACCATCCCGTAGCTTACCCCTGGAGGGGGACATGTCAAAAAGTCATGTCCCTTGCTTATCACACTATTTGTATCGTTCTGCTCTTACTGCAGCCCTTTTGAATAAACAATACATAGCTTCTGCCTATTATTGAATTCCCTTTTTACTATATATATATATATGTGTGTGTGTGTGTGTGTGTGTGTGTGTGTGTGTGTGTTCATTTATGACATTGTGCAACCGTACACTTTGGTACGGGCAATACACCAGGGGCTTAAGTACCCCACAACATGGTGTGATAAGTCCGAACACTTTCACAAGTGCGGCACCCCGAACTTATAGCATTATATGCATCAGCTCCGAATCATGTCTTGGGTCAATAGTTGGGTTTTCCCGGCTCCCATGTTTTGGTACCTTATGTTCCGTTATATCGGCTAAGGTAGCGCTGGGAGAACCACTGCGATTGTGCCCCGGTTGAGCTGGGTTAAGCACCCCAGTGGAGAAAGCTAAAACTGACCGTCATGATAGGGCGAGAGCCGGTCGCTGTTCGAGAGGTTTCGAGTCCCTAAAGACTTATGCCGCTTAGAGCAAGGAGTCGGCATTGTCCGGCCTAGGCATGGATAGCGCCCCGAACTCAGTCTTCCGAATACTAAGGGCTTCGCCGAAATTTAAAATTATAGAATTCTATGGCTAAGTGAGAGTGTTCAAGCATTATAGTCCGGTTGCCTTGTTCGTTGCATTGAGCTCCTCCCTCGAAGGACCCAAGAATGGGAACAAGAGTGCTCAAGTTTATCCCAAACACCCCAGCACTCGTGGCATGGGGGCTGAAGCCGACGACTCGTCATCTCTCAAATTTAATACACGGCCGCACAGAAGGTAATATTTTAAATTCAAAAGTTTTACTTAGCGCATATGAACAAGTTTTCAGCGCACAGGATAACAAATGCGAGTCTACTCAAATATTACATCTTTGGAACATTCATCCGCTATAAGGCGGGCACCCTTCAGGACGCCCTCATAATACATTTCAGGCTTGCGATGCTCCTTGCGTGGTGGTGGTCCGTCCGTCACAAGCTTCTCAGCGTCCATCTTGCCCCAGTGCACCTTAGCAAGGGCAAGGGCCATACGGGCACCTTCGATGCAGACGGAGCGCTTGACGACGTCAATCCATGGACAGGCGTCCACCATCTGCCTCACCAGCCCGAATTAGCTCCCAGGCATGGCTTCCTTAGGCCACAACCAAACTATGAGGCCCCTCATGGCCTGTTCGGCCACCTTATGGAGCTCGACCAGCTGCTTCAACTGGTCGCTTAAGGGCACCGGGTGTCCGGCCTCAGCATACTGAGACCAGAACACCTTCTCCGTCGAGCTTCCCTCCTCGGCTCGGTAGAACGCGGCAGCATCAGACACACTGCGGGGCAGATCTGCGAATGCTCCTGGAGAGCTCCGGATTCGGGTAAGTAACAGATAATTCACTTTCACATGCTTGCTTTGCATATAGAATGCCTTACCTGCCGCTATCTTCTTCATCGCCTCAATTTCCTGGAGGGCTTTTTTGGCTTCGGCCTTAGCGGCTTTGGCGCTCTCAAGGGCCGAGGCGAGCTCGGACTCTCAAGTCTTTGAGTCACGCTCCAAACTCTCGTGTTTTTCCACGAGAGCCTGGAGCTCTTGCCGCACCTCCTCCACCCGCGCCTCCTGCTTCTCTCGCTCGGTGCGCTCCGCGGCCGCATTGCTTTCGGCCTTGGACACCGCTTCCTTCAGGGTCGCCACCTCGTTCGTGGCCCCTGCAGTATTCACATTATTCCTGCCATCTTTTGCAACCACATCTTTTAAATACTCCCATAAGGTATTGCTTACCTTCCTTGTCCTCGAGCTGCTTTTACAGCCTCATGCGGTGTTTGTCTACTACTAACTATTTGTGTAACCAACTTGCCTAGGTACCTAGTAGTAATTGATGACATATGGCATCATGGAGAATGGGAGATCATCAGCAAGTCTATTCCACAAAATAATCTGGGCAGTAGAATTGTCATGACAACCCGTATTGATTCTGTATCAGATGATATCGATTATAACAAGCTCTGCATCAGAATGAATCCTGGATGGAGTTTTGAAGAGGAAAGATGGTTCTACGGACCTCATGTGCAAGATTTCACCGCTTGGATGAAGCCTGACATGGTTGGAGAAGGTTTTGACCGCGACCATCCTATTGTGCGCATGTGTTGTTGTCTGCCGTTAGCACTACTTTGCATGTTTTCAGCAATGGCAATTGTCAGAGAGCAACAAGAACAACTAGGGGTACATGTAAAGGCATGTGATGTGCAAGACATGATTGAGAAGCAAGTTAAGAAAGGTGGAATTCAGAACACTCCAGGGTTCGAACCGTTGGTAGAGAGCTTGCAGCTTGGCTACGATGATCTTCCTCACCATATGTTGAAGACTTGTTTGTTGTACTGCAGTATATACCCTCAGAATTACCGTTTTGACATGAATGATTTGGTCATGAGATGGGTCGCTGAAGGATTTACTTATAAAGAGGATACAGGAAAATGTTACTTCGAAGAGCTTTGCAACAGGGGATTTATGCTGCATGTGGATGATTCATTGGGCATGTCCTACTACCAAATAATCATCCGATGATGCGAAATTTCCTTAGATGGAAATTGCATGAAGATAAATTCTTTACTAGCAGTTCCGGCATCACATTGGCATATTCCTGTCAAATACATCATCTATGTATAGACGATTATCCAATTGATGATGGTGCAGCGGAGGGAGTGGATCCCTTGTTAGGCTTGGATTGGTCTCGGATTCGATCTCTTGTTGTTTTTGAAGGTGCCAAGAGATATATCCCTTTTGAGAAGTTGAAACATGTGCGAGTGTTGGATCTTCAATATCATCAGCAGTATCTTGAGTTCGAAAAGGTTCGTCGGGATTACCATTATGGGAATCATCATGTGAAAGATATATGTGGACTTCTCCATCTGAGGCACCTATTCGGCCTAGATGGGACGGGAATTAATGTGATACCACCAGAAATAGCGAGGCTGCACTATTTGGAAACTTTACAGATAAGATTCACATGGATCACAGAGTTACCCAGCGAGATTGGGGACCTCCCGCAATTGAAGATTCTAGACATGAGTCACAGCAAAAAGCTGGCAAAGCTGCCTAGGGAGATAGGGGATCTGCAGCATTTAGAGACTCTGGACCTGAGCTATAGCAGGCCTAGCTAGAAGGCTGCCTGCTGAGATCGGGAAGCTCCATAATTTGGATAGTCTGAACCTCCATTACACAGAGCTCAAAGTGCTGCCTCACCAGATTGGGAAGTTGCAACATTTGAAAACACTAGACATGTGTGGGGCAATGTTCACAAGGCTACCCACTGAGATCGGGGACCTACAACATTTAGAGACCCTGGACCTGAGTTACAACAGATGGCTCAAAAAGCTGCCTCGTGAGATTGGGAACCTCCAGAATTTGAAGCGGCTGCTCTTGCGTGGTGAATTGGTCGTGAAGATACCAAGTGAAATCGGAAGGCTAAAGAATCTGGAGATTTTGAAACTAGACGCGACCATCGGTGCACTATCCTGGGAAGCTAGTCAGCTTTCGAAATTGGAAGGAGTGCCCGGGTGCGTCCGCAAAGCCTGGAACAAGAGTGATCTTGTGTCTGAGTTAGCCGGGGAGATCCTGTCAGTTCAAATGGCGCGTTGGGTTGGCGATCGCGGGGGCCTAATCGTTGGCACGAAGCACATGCACATTCCACGGTGGATCAAAGATCACTTCAACGACCTTGCCACCTTGAATATCAGGATCTACAAACTAGAGGAGGAGCAGGATCTCAAGATTCTGCGGGAGATGTCCAACCTGGACAAACTTACGCCTATAGCCATCAGCGGTGAAGGATTCCGGAGGCTCAAGCAACTCGTTATTGACAGCCGGTGCATGCCACAATTTACCTTCCAGGAAGGAGCAAAGAAGCCCAGGAGCATCCCAATCAGATGATGTTTGATGTCTCTGGCCACGAAGAGGAGTGGTTTCCAGCGAAAAAGAGCACACAGGTTCCACAAGCTACCAGCAGTGGGGCCGGGAAGATCGAGAAGGAGCGTGATTGATTTCCTGCCGAGTATTGTATTGGCACGACCAAGGTAGGCAATCCACACGTGTGGCTGGGTTCCGACTTGGTATCAATCTTGTTGGATCTTTCTTCCTTTCTACTCCCCCCGTTCCTAAATATTTGTCTTTTTAAAGATTCAAATAGAATATCGGATACGGATGTATCTAGACATATTTTAGAGTGTAGATTCATTCATTTTGCTCCGTATGTAGTCACTTGTTGAAATCTCTAGAAAGACAAATATTTAAGAACGGAGGGAGTATTTTTTACCAACAGACGGTCGTCTTAATTTGCAGGTTATTCCGTCCGTCGTTATTTATTCACGCAAGCTTGTTTCCTAGTTGGTTTGCCGTAAGGCACCTGTATCTGTATTGTCGTCCTGTGTGTGTTTATAATAAATAATCCAAGTTAGGGGCCGAAAACTCTATACCTAGTATATATGCTTTATTATGCACTTGCTACCAAAACTCTGCTATATATTGTGTAGCAATAATAAATGTGATAATTGTGTGTAATCTAAATTTCAGGTTATTGTATAATTTTTTCCTGTGTTGATCCTTGCCTTGTGCTACGTACCTTTTAGCAGCTACTCTCCGTCTCATAAGGCCGTTTTTTGACACTAGTGTAATATAAAAAACGCTTTATATTATGGAACGGATGAAGTAATTGGCAACTTAGACTTGCTCCCCCCCTTGTAAAGCAGAGGAAGGAAGCAGATTCCTACAAGTCACCGCAAAAATTTATATCTTCAACCTACCGATTGCCTCCATCGAACAGGAGGCGAAATACATGTACATATCTGCGCCGAGGTAAAAATAAAATAAAATAAAAAATCTTGCATTGGCATCCTCGCCGACACTTCTCTTCAATAAAAGCTTGCCATAGGCACAGACCCGTCTGCTGGCCCGTCGACCGGCCGCAGCTTGATCTCGCAAAGCTTCGGCCACAAATTCCTGGTCACTGAGCAGAGTGGAAGTGTTAATTAGAGAACCACCTCGAGGCCTCGATCTTAGGACGAGTACAAAAAATATATATATACTCACCAAACAATCTGTTGTTTTCTTCGTCCCGAGCAATAGCATTTACAACATCAATATCCTGGAACATGGAATACAATTACGCAATGAACCATCATCATAGATCACTCACCGTGTTGCCAGAATTCCACAATTGATGCCTGCGAAATTGCAAGGACACACGCATCAATTATTATTTCAAATACAGAAACTACACACAAAACAGAGCAATTTTATGAAGGAACTCAGTGGGCAAGAAAATGGGCATAGAACAACATCAGTGATTTCTACTAGGTAGATATCTCAGCTCCTGAAGAAAGATCCAGCTCACCACCTGGCCATCTTGATGAGAAACTCTAGCTATGCAATATATCTACACATCATAGCTTTGAATACAGATAGTTTCCAGTTCCCAATATTCTCGCATATTCGTAGGCAGTTCAATATTGTAGCTTACCTACCAGAGATCCATTGATGATGATGATGATGATAGTGGTGTAAATTATATCTATCTTTTGGGACCAGGGCCTGGATTACAAACTCAATACTCCGGCGACTTCACCTTTGTGGACCTCGACTCAACTCTGGCTACCATCGAGAAGTGAAGGCAGAAGGCAGTGGACAAAGATGGGAAATCAAGCATCTGCTTTGCTTTGTTTGCATGTCATCGTTGTTGCCTGTAGCTAGCTTTCCTCTTCTATGCTCTGTTTTCTGAACTCTAAATACTTGCATGTAGCTTCCTCTGCTTTTGCTCTGTTTTCTTTTTTTTCAAAAAGGGGGTTTGCCCCGGCCTCTGCATCAGAACGATGCATACGGCCATATTATTGATAATCAAAAGGTCCAACATAAGTGTTGAGGTCTCAAACAAAAGGATAAAATATTCACAAAGAGCATGAATGCAAAAACAGGATAGCCACAACCGGCAGGCAAAACATAAGATAGGAAACTAAACACCTATCCTATTTACATGACCGCCATCAAAACCGGTTGAAGATAACCCATGCTACCGTCTCCCATCGGATAGATCCAGTAACCAAATGCTCCCTGGCCTCCGTCGGAGTGAGTAGCGACCACATACGGATGAGTGTAGTGGCCCGGAAAATAACCTGCAAGAAATGAATATTTGTTGTTCTGTTAAAACCCAAGTCGTTTCTGCAGTTCCAAACTACCCATAATAAAGCACATACTCCTACATGGATATGTCTCGTTGTTTCTGCATCAATCCATCTAGCCACGTCCCAAATAACGTGTTGATAGAATTCGGAAGAGTAATATTAAAAGCTATGTGGACCGACCTCCACAGAATTTTTGCCAATGGGCAGTCAAGAAAGAGGTGTTTGATTGATTCATCACTATCGCAGAAACTACATCTTTTAGATCCAGTCCAGTAGCGTTTCGCCAAATTGTCCTTCGTTAGAATGAGTTGTTTGTGGACAAACCACATAAATACTTTGATTTTTAAAGGCACTTTAACTTTCCAAACATGTTTCGCATGAGGAATAGTGCTAGTGTTGATAATATCCAATACATGGATTTAACCGAGAACTCATCATTCTTAGCTAGTTTCCAGCGCAACTAATCGGGCTATTGAGAAAGGTGGACATCCATCAATCTTCTCACAGATGGAGCCATGCTTCCCAACGGTTTCCCGCTACTGTCCTCCTGAATTGAATATTAAGAGGGTTGGACTGTAATACAGTTGCAACGTAAGCATCTCTTTGCTGAACAATATTATATAGAGAAGGATATTTGAGTGCAAGGGGCGTCTCCCCTAGCCATGTATCCTCCCAGAATCTTGTGGAAATACCATTTCCAATTATGAATTTTGTCCTGTTAAAAAGACTGATTTCACTCTCATCAGTCCCTTCCAAAAGGCGAATCAGTCGGTCTTACTGTCACCTAGGACAAGGTTTTGGACTGAAGGTACTTATTACGCAGAATCTGGGCCCATGTCACATCTGTCTCAGCAGATAACTTATACAGCCACTTACTGAGAAGACATTTGTTCTTCACCTCTAAATTTTCAATGCCTAGACCCCCTTGATCTTCCGGCCTACAAATGATATTCCACTTAGCGAGTCTGTATTTTCGTTTTAATTCATCGCTCTACCAGAAGAAGCGTGATCGATAGAAATCTAGCCTTTTTCGTACTCCAACTGGTACTTCAAAAAAGGACAAGAGAAACATAGGCATACTTGTGAGAACTAAATTAATCAGAATCAGTTGTCCTCCGTATGACATAAGCTTGCCCTTCCAGCAGCTCAGTTTTTTTTCAAATCGATCTTGAATGCACTTCCACTCCTTGTTGGAAAGCTTGCGATGGTGGATTGGTATACCCAAATACGTGAAGGGTAAAGACCCCAATTCGCACCTGAACAATTCCTTGTAAGCTTCTTGTTCTTCTTTAGCTCTTCCAAAGCAGAACAATTCACTTTTATAGAAGTTAATCTTTAACGCCGATAATTGTTCGAACAAGCACAACACCAGCTTCATGTTTCTAGCTTTAGCCAAATCATGCTCCATGAAGATGATAGTATCATTAGCGTACTGTAGGATAGACACTCCTCCGTCAACTAAATGCGGAACGAGGCCACCTACCTGGACATCATCCTTAGCCCTTCCTATTAGGACTGTCAACATGTCAACGACTATGTTGAACAAAATCGGTGACATCGGATCTCCTTGTCTCAAACCCATGTGTGTCTGGAAGTAATGACCTATCTCATCATTCACCTTGATTCCAACACTCCTTTTTTACGTGAAAGAATCTACCTGGCCCCTCTAGGCTTGATCAAATCCTTTCATATGCAAGGCCTGCTGAAGAAATGAATATTTTACCTTGTCGTACGCTTTCTCAAAATCCACTTTGAAAATCACCCCATCTAGTTTTTTCGTATGGATTTCATGGAGCGTTTGATGTAGGACCACAACCCCTTCTAGGATGTTTCTGTCCGGCATGAAAGCAGTTTGAGACGGATACACCACATAATGCGCAATCTACGTAAACCTATTAGTCCCAACTTTGGTGAAAATTTTAAAGCTGACATTAACAAGACAGATCGGCGTAAATTGCTCAATCCTCAGGCCTCTATTTTCTCAATCCTCAGGGCCTCTGTTTGCTCTGTTTTCTGAAATCTTGTATACTTGGCTGTAGCTTCAGGTCAGTTTCAGGCGTCAGGTCGGTAGCATCGCCCTACCCGCCACATGCACCCTCCTCGAGATATCCTTAGGTGAAGGTGGCCTGTCCTAAGCATGGATCGTACTCGGTGCCGGCTGGCTCGCACCCTTGTTACTCTTTCTTTTCCGTCCCTTCTTCTTCTGTTGTAACGGGACCGAGTTCTGCTCACAGACCGCCTTCTTGAGTGTGTTGGGGCTAATAATATTTGGCACCTCGGCTATCTGAGGCTCGGTGAAGTCGGCAGCTGGAGGCGTCTCCTGAGAACTGAACGCCAGACGACGCCTGTTGCAATTGGGTTTCTCCGCCGTACCAGCTAGACCGCGCTCGTATTTTGTAGGGTTGGGTTCTTGCGAAAGAGGCCCGTGGAATTCGTCATCGTACCCATGTTCGGCAAAGTACTTATCGACGTTGCTAAATGTACGGCCGTCGTCGTTGTCGTCGTCGTCCAGATCCTGTGCCATATGCATGTTCGGATCCTGTGCCATAGGGATGTCCGGCATGTCCGGTAGCGTTGCGGCGGTCTTGCCATGGCTTGGCGCCGGCACGACTGGCGGTGTTTTCTTTGGGGTGGTGTCCCCCGCCCCCAAACGAATTTGGCTCTTCGGCCAAAGCAGGGGCCAGCTTAGGCAGGCGCTGAGGGTCATCAGATCATCTTCGTCGGCCCCGGCGGGTCGAATCAGAGGTAACAAACTAACAACTCGTCGCAGCCTGGCAGCACCCGAACCAGTTGAACCCTATACACGGTGGGTGGCATCGGTTTACTATGGAACACGGGGTTGCCCGGTTGAACGATTTGGCCCTTGGCGACATCGACCAACTCGTTGTTCACAAAGTGCAGGAGAGTGCACGGAACATCGGCGGCGCCCTGCGAAAACATGTAGGGCGTCAGGGATGCCCAGTCAAAGGCAAAAGGAGATGAACTCCTCGGCCGAGAGGCTTAATTAGTTACCGTGATGATGGCGTCGAGCACGGCTAATGTCGAGGCACCGCCAACGGAGGGCGGGCAACTGACGGAGGGGCCGCTTTCTGCCGAGGTGCCGGCCAGCGTACACCTGGGTGCATTAAGCTCCAATGCCGGCCGTGCCGGCGTCGGAGACACCAATACCGCTGCCGCCGGAGACACCAATGGTGCCGCCTGCGCGTTGTGCGAGTTGTTGGTCGTGAAGCTGGGAATCGGGGGAAGCCCCTGTTGGCCACCCGCAATCCACGTCATCAGCCCATGAATCAATGTAGGCTCCATGGCGGTGAGCGTCGTTCCCAGTTGTTGTTGTACTTGCTCTTGGACAATCTCCGGAATCCGCGCCACTTGTGCCCCGAGTTCTTGAACCTCGCACGACTGGCTTTCCGAGCTGGTCTTTTTCTCCTTTCGCCCACCAGCGGTATAGTATGACGACCATTTTGTGGACAAGCCATTGCCGGCCACACGACCAGCTGACAACGGCTTACTGAGCTTATCCTTATTTTTCATTACGTTCAATGCCCTATTTAGAGTGTTGTCCCAAGCAGTGGTGCTCTGAGACGACCCCGCGCTACTGCTTTCAGTCTCCTTCGCCAGAACAAGCTCAAGTGCCCTGGTCTTCGGATCTGTGGTAAGCTCCTTTTTTATCGGGTCCTCCTTGTACCGGGCCCTGACATGGTTCCTGGTCTGCTTGTCACTGCTATATTTCTTGAAGCGGGGCGGTAGGCCTTGCTCGGCACGCTCCGCGTCCTCCTTGTCCCATATAGGCTCCGCTACTCTGTAACCGTCGGGACCGAGTTTGTGTTCCCCTAAGTTCAACTCCCGCATTTCTTTCCCACACTGACTTGATTCGGAGGTTGCACTACTCTCGCACTTGATCTTGAACTCCTTGTAGTCATCTTCGTTGATCGAAGGATTTTTCGCCTTGATCTTCTCATAACTATCACCTTTCTCAATCATTCTCTTCACCGCGCTTCTCCAAGTAGACAGGGCCGTGCTCATCCTCGTGAGGGCGGCACTGTTCACTTTATTCCCTAAGAGGCGTGTGTTTTCAAATTCAGCGGGGAACTTGTATCGTTCGTGCAGCTTCGTGAAGAGGAGGTTGCGCAAATTCCCTCGGTCGTTATGCCTAAGATTCTCGGTGTTGATCGAGACGGTGCTCCGGAGAATGCACCCGAGCTTAACCGAGTACCCCTTGACTATATGTTTGGGCTCCGTTGGATGCCCGTCGGAGTCCACTTGAGTAAATTCCTCCTTGACGGTGCGGAGCGTGTTCGGGCGCCGGTCCTTCTGTTGCCTCTTCGGTTGGCTGCCATCTGTGCGTGCGCCGCCACCATCAGTGGTGGCATCCTTGGCGGCACCATCAGTGGTGGCATCCTCGGCGGCACCATCAGTGGTGTCATCCCCGACGCCACTAGGGGTTGTGTAGTTAGGATCGGTGTCTTCCGCGGCGTCCTCATAGCGGTGAGGTTCTTCCTCCAACTCTTGGGACAGCTCCCATAATTGCTTGCCGCCCGAACCGCCGGCCTCATCGTTGTTGGCCATGTTTTGCTCTAAATAGGAAAAAAGTTTGGTCAAAAAGTTGGTTATTGTCAAGGAACAAGATCATGGTCTCATCATTTAGGGTCTGTCGACACCGAGGCATCCTAAAAGCTAAGCTTTTATCATTTAGGGTTTGTCGACGCCGAGGCACCCTAAAAGCCTAAGCGTACATCATTTAGGTTCTCATCGACACCGAGGCACCCTATAGAAGCCAAGTTTTCATCATTTAGGGTTTGTCGACGCCGAGGCACCCTAAATGCTAAGTTAAGTTTTCATCATTTAGGGTTTATCGATGCCGAGGCACCCTAGGTTGGGCCTAATCACTTGGCACTAATCACTTGGCTCTATTGCCACATATGTTGGGTTTATCATCTAGGGTTTATCGATGCTAAGGAGAATTCTAAGTTGAGCCTAATCACTTGGCTCTATTGCCACCTATGGTTTAATGCAGCAAGAATGCCGGGGCAGTTGATCCTACTTAACTATGTACTAAGATACCCCAGCCCATGCATTAGTCGCAAGTACCCCATATGTGCTATTTTTAGCAAAGTCATGCTAAAATTCACGGAAAATTTCAGCATGACCTTTGCTAAAAATAGGTCATATGGAGTACCCGAATTTGCCGGAACGGAAGTTAATCGACATTCCGGCAAACTCAAGGGCCTCTCGGGGTACCTGCAAAATCATCACGACACAATGGTCGGAGACAAAACCCAGCAACTTTACAAGTCTTTCACAGATTTGTTTGCAAGTTCTGATATGTAATAAAGATGAGCCTCCAATGCTGATTTGTTTGCCTCAAGACAAGATGAACCTCCAATGCAACAAGTAATAAAATGTTTGCAAGTTCTGATATGTTTGCAAGATGAACCTCCAATGCAACAGTCTTAGACATTAGGACACTACAATGATCTACAACCTTATGTAAAGTGCCAACTCCACAGATTTTTTTTCACAGCTTTTATATTATTTCTAGAAGCAACACAATAGGGTTAAACACCAGAATCTTGAGTTTAATTTGATTAAGCTGCATTGTCTTGAGACCTGGCCTACTTGTCTTTGTCTGTCAGCCAGCTCATGCATGCATGGGCATCTAACTCACTGGTATCAGATTCGGCAACAGTTTAACATCTACGCCAGTAATTATACAACACCATGACCAACATTTCTCCTCTCCAGAAATTAGAAACAAAATAAAGGAACATTACATAGTAGCCATCAAATTAAAATAACATATACAGTACATACAGGTAGGTAATACTAAAGCATGTTCATATTCGAAAATTGAAAGGAGTGCTCGTCCTCGTCTGCACACGTTATCCCTGCCGCATTTTCTTCCTTGGATCTGAACTGGCATGAGTATATTATTGATGTTAGGAGTCATGGGGCCCATTGCACAGTGCATGGCCATGTGAGACCTTCCCGGTACAGGTCACTCATGCCATCAAGTACCATTGGCCCACAATAAAAGTTTCTCACATAGGTGACTAGCGTGTAGCACATATGAAGTCTCGATATTTCTCAAAAAACAAATGAAGTCTCGATTGAAGCATCAGCTTGGAACTGGATTGCACGTATCAAGTATCATTGTTCTTTTTTCTTTTGAGTTGCATATATATCATTCTGAATGAATGGCGGAAGTATGATTTGTATTGTTCTTTCTTCTATTGATGGTTCAGAGCTTTGTAAATCATTATGAAAGCAAATTCTTCATTTAACAGAAACAAATCTTCATCGTTCTGAAAATATCCTCGTGTACTTTTAAACATTATCTACTAATTCTAACCTAGAAAAGAATTAACAAACTCTATCCAACTCGTATGCCATTTGATTTTACATGAAGATTTATAAGAATCTTTCCGTTTGATTGACTTATATCTATTTTGAGTTTGATATTATTTTATCCACACACCACGCAGCAAGTTGTCTCGTGTGAGAAACTGAAGTTGCATGTCCGTGTACTGACGCACAACGGTATGTCAATTAGTAATGCGCAACTACAGTTGCACACCCAACTACCTTTCATTTTTAAAATACACAAAAATATTTTTTGAACAAACATTGAACATTTTTCAAAGACATGGCAAACATTTTCTATATACTTGGTGGAGTATCAAACTAGCCGTCTGATTTTGGAGGAAAATCAGTTGGCTTGCTAGCCGTCTGATCTGACACAGACAACATGGATCGCACCCCCACTTGGCTTGACCTGTCGTCCTCTACAAGGTTGCAGCCTCGTTGCTCGTTTCCAGCCCACCTCGCGCGTCCAACTCGTCTAGCCGTGCCGCCGGGAACCAACGTCGCCTTGCAACAGCCCTCACACCAACCGCTCGCCCCCTGCAAACACATGATGGCTGCTGCGACCACCCCTGTCGGAGTACACACATTTTGCGATACATAAAGGATCACATTATAATACACAAATAATAACTTTTAATGCATGATGATTCTTTTAAAATGCACAAGGGATATATTTTAGTACACTATGTTTTTTAAAGATATATCATGCACATTTTCAGTACACGATGAATATTTTTTAAATACATGTTGAACATTTTTAATACAGATCGAACACTTTTCAATGTATGGCTAAAGGTTTTGAATTATACTATGGGCAATTTTGGCAAACACAATGAATTTTTTAAATACATGAGGAACTGTTTTTAAATTCTCTGATAAATATTTTATTAATACAGGATGAACACTTTTTAAAAAGTGTTCACACATCTAAGAAAAAAAATTCAAGTAGCTATAAAGAGTGTTAACGTATGATGGGTATTTTTAAGCACATGATAAACATGTTTGAACTACGCTATGAATAATTTTTAGTGCACGACAGACAAGATTTTAAATACAAGATAATTTTTTAATATGCGATGTTTTTTAACATGACGAACATTTTTTTACCACAGTTTTTTTTGTTACACATGAACTTTTGTTATATCCGCGAAAATTTCTTTGATGTACGTGAACACTTATATTCTTTTAGCTCGTGTATTTTAACTGAGAGAATAGTAAAGCTGGAAATAAAATATAAAGAGAACCAAAAGAAAATTATAATATTTTGACGAAAGTGCGTGGCTAACTTTAACTGTTTAAGTGGATGTATGTTGCTTTTTTCTGTGAAGTAGAGGAAGTATGTTGCTTTTTTTCTGTGTGAAACAGAGGAAGTACGTTGCTAGCCTTTTTACTCAGGAAAAAAATACCCACAAAATAGCAGCGTCCACCAACTGTACACCCTGTCATGTGCAGCCCACCCTGTTCACTCACGGCTTCGTCAACTCTCCGTTACCAAGCAGTAAATGACACCTCCAACATCAAACTGTCCCATTGGTCCACTTAGCAGGAGCATGCGCGCTCGTCCACCGTACCGCCCCTCTCGTTCATATTAGCTAGTGACCATTATATTGCTTTAGGTTAGGGCCCTTACATTATTCTCTCTTTATCCCTTTCTTTAGCTGCACTGCATCCACGCAAAAAAAAAAGCTGCACTGCATCACAAGGCAAATGTGGTTCAAAATAAAATACTGCTGAATAAGCACCTAGCAGAATAGTAAAATAAGCTTAACACAAACAGTTATGCAAGGACCATGGGAATGCATACAGCTTTACCAAAACATATATATATATATATATATATATATATATATATATATATATATATATATATATATATATATATATATATATATATATATATATATATATATATATAAAGGTGACTGGCTGGGAATGGGATGCAAGGACCATGGTGCCATGCCATCAATGATTGACCAAAACTGTGTCACTGATGAGAACCCTTTGCATCAAAAATACTAGTATTAAATTAATGGTTTTCACAATCCAGTATGCATGATACAAACTAGAATTATTAACTCTATATGGTGTCTGTCAGCCATATGAGCTAGGTAGTTTCTTGGTTCCCTCTTTCTATGCTGCAACAGTAGAAGTGAGGCAGTTTTCTGAGATATGTAGACAGCACCACTGAATGATGCTCATTACTAGAGTTCAGTCCATGAATTAATTATGTGTTCGTGATGGAAAGGTGTTCTAGAATAATGGCATGCAGCGAATTGTATAAAAAAACAGCACCAGCAATTGAAGGATAATGGAAACTAATATACAAGGTAGGCAGTTTCTAAAATCATCTGGGAAGAACTGATGTACCATACACGCAAACAGAACTGTTGCTCTAGAGTCTGTAAGATGCCATGACCACATAATTCTTTTTCACAATTTACATGTTATTGCAATGCTATTTAAGTAAAGTTGTGTACATGCTTGTTCCCTAACATCTGCACTACAAATCCTTGTTTGTTAGACTATGGACTGATGGCAGTGAAGAATTCCGATATTTTCGTTACAATGATCTATATGGGGCCACTGAAATTCATGCACCTTCAGAAAATCTTAGGTTAGGCCATGCGGTCCTGGAATCTCAGAGGCTCTAAAGCAACAGTCTGTTTGGGGGTATGGCATCACAGAGCAGCAGCAATGGCATACAGAGCATGATGAAAAATTAAATACTAGCATAAAGCGGCGTCCAGTGCATTTTTATGTCCAGTATGCATTTTTCTTTAGTGTGTCCAGTGCATTTTTTCAGTGTGTCCAAATCTTGCAGGTACCAGGTACTCCAATGCACATGGAGTACTAATTATTCATGTTTGCTAGGCACTACTCCCACAATTTTTTGAACCTAATTTGACCTAAATTCGAGAGGGATATGACCTAAACCTAGCAAAAGAGAGAAGAAGAGGGCATGGCCGGGAGGGAGGAGAGGAGGAAGAGAGGAGAAAAGAGGCAGAGGGAGGAGGGTTACCTGACCATGATGAGGTGGTGGCCGGAGCGGAGACGACGGAGGGCGGAGACGGCGAGCTTGGGGGAGGCATGGATAGACGGCGGGGAGGTCGCGGGCCTCCTCTCCTGGTGGACATGGGGCCTCCTCTCCTGGTGGACGTGGGGCGGCTCCGAGGCTCCAAGTCTCCAGCGGCTCCGAGGCTCCAAATCTCCGGCGCTCGCGGGGGAGGCGGGGCTCGGGGGGGAAGCGGCGCTCGAGGAGGAGGAAGAGGAGAGGGAGGCGGCAAGGGCGCGTGGGCGGCTGCGGCGCAGTGGGTCGGGGCAGCGGCGGCGGCGGCGCGGTGGAGGGAGGGACGAGGGAGGGAGAGGCGCGCTGGAGGGAGAGGGACGAAGTGTCTGGCGAGAGGGAGGGACGAAGTGTATGGATGGGGGACGATTACTAATGGCGCACCCCCCGGCGGTGCGCCATTAGAATTTTTTTTCATAGCAATGGCGCACCAGCGGGACCGTGCGTCATAAGTATTCTTTTTTTTAGATAGCAATGGCGCACCAGCCAGCCGTGCACCATAAGTAAGATTTTTTTTTATTTTGTTGCATCTAATAAATTTTTAGAAAATGAATATGAATATGAAACAGTAATAAATTTTTATAAAAACAGTAATATATTTTTAAAAAATATCATCAGATTTGTTATTTGAAAATATTTATGAATATAAAAAATATCATCAAATTTGTTATTTGAAAATATAATCAAATTTGTTTTTTGAAAATATAATCAAATTTGTTTTTTTTTGGATTTTTAGTTGCATTCATTTGTGACGGTGGAACGGGGGAGGGTGCGGGGGTCGTCGGCGGTGGTGGAGCGGGGGAGGGTGCGGGGGGGTGCTCGGCGGCGAGGGGGATCTGGCAAGGGGGGTCTGGCGAGGGGGGATAGCGATCAAGATGGAAGGGGGTCGAGATCGAGTGTCCTCATGAATATTCAATATTTTTTCATGAATTTAAAAAGTGCTCATGAAATATAAAAATATTCATGATAGTTCAAAAAGTGCCCATGAAATACAATCGAGAAATGAAGACTACAATTTAAATACAATCGATCTTAGCTAGCTAGCTATCTGTTCACAATCTTCTTGCCCTTCTTTTTCGCAAATGGAGTTCTTCTGTGGAACGGACGTCCTTTAGGTAGGGTGGTCCTGCTTCTTCTTGTGGTGTATGCTGCTACTTCATCGTCGTCGTCATGTTCGATCTTCGAGTCGCCATACTTGTCGAAGTCTTGCTCATTGGCTACTCCATCCATTCCGATGATCTTTCTTTTGCCTCTCCTCACGACAACACGACTAGGCTTTGGCGGGTCGGTAATGAATAAGCATTGGTCCACTTGGGAAGCCAGTACCCATGGCTCATTTTTCACGGTGACGTTTGCGCCCGCGGTCTTGGATTTGGCTTCGAGTATAACCATGGTGGTGAAATACCGGTCTTCTTTTAGGACGCTCTTGGCCCATCTGACATGGAACATCAGGACCTTCTCTCCGGCATAGCTCAGCTCTCAGATCTCCTCGATCCTTCCGTAGTATTTGTCCTTGTCGTTACCGGTGTAGAATTCCATCGTTACCCCGGAGTTCTGATAACCATCGCTCTTCATGTCCTTGTCCTCGATGTAGAATGTGTAGCCGTTGATATCGTACGCCTCATAGGTCATCAGGTTGTGCTCGGCGCCCTGTGACAAGGCGAATATGAGTTGTTCTTCCGCGGAAGAATCCTCATGTAAAGGGTAAGACAAAAGCTTCTGCTTGAACCAACGCGTGAAACATGAGTTGTGCTATTTGATTATATCTCCATCCGTCCTCTGTTGGCCTTGGTCATTGTACGTCTTCTCAATAAAGTTTTTGTGCTCTACCACCCAAGGATCGACCACGTCTATGTGTTGTAGCGCGACTAGGTTTGCTCTTTCAAAGTCGGCGAGTCGACCCTCGAAGTCGACATGCATTTCGCGGCGACCCTCACGGTGACCCCATCCAGCGAGCCTGCCGAGGTGCCTGTTGACGGGCAGACCATCGGGGTCCTCGATGACTAGATAATTCGTGAAGTAGGAGATGCACTCTTAGGTCAGAAAGCCCCTGGCTATGCTTCCCTCTGGACGTGACATGTTGCGAACGTATCCTTTGATGACACCATTCATCCTTTCGAAAGGCATCATGCTGTGCAGGAACGTCGGCCCGAGTTGGATGATATCCTCCACGATATGGACCAGCAGATGCACCATAACGTCGAAGAATGCGGGCGGGAAGTACATCTCAAGCTCGCATAGTATCACCACAATCTCTTCATGTAGCCTTCTGAGTTGCCTCACGCCAACCGACTTCCGAGAGATGACGTCGAAAAAGTTGCATAGGCCAAATAGCGTTTCACGGACGTGCGCGTCCATGATCCCACGGATTGCAA
The DNA here is from genome assembly GCF_018294505.1 of Triticum aestivum. Classification (NCBI taxonomy): domain Eukaryota; kingdom Viridiplantae; phylum Streptophyta; class Magnoliopsida; order Poales; family Poaceae; genus Triticum; species Triticum aestivum. The sequence continues at coordinate 742,727,846 of NC_057803.1, forward strand.
CTGGAAGTATCTGCCTCATCAGCACGTGACAGTCGTGAGACTTCATCCCGTGAACTTGTGCTTCGCTGGGTCTAGGTATCTGCTTATCTTTCCCGTGTAACCGTAAGGAAGTTTTACTCCTACGAGGCAGGTGAAAAACTGCTCGATCTCCTCCTGACTTAGAGTGAAGCACGCGGGGGGTAGTCATTTCCGGTCTTCTTGGCCTTTTTGCCTTTGCGACGACTTTCCGTGTCCTGCTTCGCCTCATCATCAGCATCAGCATCATCATTAGCGTGAAGCTCCTCCCTGATGCCCATTGATTTCATGTCTGCCCTTGCTTTCGGACCATCTTTGGTCCTTTCTGGTATGTTGAGCAGGGTACCAAGCAGACTCTCGCACACGTTCTTCGTGATATGCATGACATCAAGGCTGTGAGGCACACGGTGGATCTTCCAGTACGGCAAGTCCCAGAAAACAGACCTCGTTTTCCATACCTTCAGCAGCGGCTCTGGCGCCTTTCGCTTCTTTCCCGGCTCTGGCGCCTTTTGCTTCTTTCCCGACAGTGGGCAATCTTTCCAATTTTTCAACAGTTGGTCTATTTCCTCGCCGCTCCTCGTACGCAGGCATCTTCGGGGTTCGGTTTTACCATCGAACAGATCCTTGCGTTTCCTCCACGGGTCATTGTCGCGAAGCCACCTTCGATGTCCCATGAACACGGTTTTCGAAGACCCGGGATCTCTATCTAGCTGGCGATACGTTGTGTCATCCATGCACCTGACGCATCCAGAAAATCCGTGGACCACCTGCCCCGCGAGATATCCGTAACCGAGATAGTCATGCACCGTCGTGAGCAGTGTGGCTCTCATAGGGAAATATTCTTTCTCTGCAGCGTCCCACGTATTGGCTGGCGTTTTCCATAGCGTGTCTAGCTCCCCTTTCAGCAGCCCCAGATACAGATTGATGTCATTCCCTGGTTGTTTTGGCCCTTCAATTAGCATATTCATGTGAATGTACTTCCTCTTCATGCACAACCAGGGGGGAAGGTTGACAAACACAGGCCAGGTGCTATGTGTGCTTCTCTGGCTGCCAAACGGGTTGACTCCATCGGTGCTCGCACCCAGCACGATGTTCCTTGGATCCTTCCCAAATTCTGGGTGTTCGAAGTTCAACGCTTGTCATTGGCTCGCATCCTTTGGGTGACTCAGCATCTTGTCTTTTTTATTTATCTTCGGATCATTTGCGTCATCTTCTCGCTTCTTCTCCTCCCTATCCGCGTGCCAACGCAGGAGCTTTGCTACCTTAGGGTCCGCAAAATACCGCTGCAGACGAGGAGTGATCGGAAAGTACCACATCACTTTTCGAGGAGCTTTCTTCCTCTTCTTGTATCGAGTGACGCCGCACACAGGACATATGATAGACTCCGCGTGCTCATCCCGATAAATGATGCAATTGTTCATGCACACATGGTATTTCACGTGCGGTAAATCCAGAGGACACACAATTTTCTTCGCCTCCTCGAAACTGGTCGGGCACTTGTTCCCCTTGGGAAGACGTTCGTGCCAGAATGACATGTTCTCGTCGAAGCATGCGTCGGTCATTTTGAGTTTAGCTTCATCTCCAGAGCCATGAGCGTTACTTTCAGGCGGGTATCCTCGGGCCTGCATCCTTCATACAATGGAGTAACCGCGTCTATCTCCAGTTGATCGAGCTTGGCTTTCTCTCGGGCGGCAGCTCTTGCGTTATCTGTCTGCTTGAGAAGCAGCTCTTGAATATGAGGGTCCTGCACCCAGCCCATCGATGGTCCATCGTCGTCTGCTTCGCCGGCATCTTCATCTTCATGATCATGCCCTTCGTCTGCTCCAGCATCTTCCTCATCATCATGTCCGACATCTTCTACATGATGACTGTGTACAGCATCACCGTCGTGATCATGTCCTGGAGATTCTTCGTCTTCTTGCCCGCCCGAGCCGCGGTGGTTGTCTTGCTGCCCTTCCTCATTTCTTGCCCGGCCCCCATGGACGACTTCATAGTCATCTTCATCACCTTGCCACCGATAGCCATCCATGAAACCACGCAAGAGCAGGTGGTCCCGCACCTGCCCGGAATCCGGGTCCGCAATAAGGCTCTTCAGCTTGCATCTTCGACACGGACATCTTATCTCCGTCTCATTCTTTTGAAGCATCTCGGCCTTCGCGAAGCTCAAAAACCTATTCATGATGCCTTCGGTCATCGTGCGGACCATGGTCGCCTGCGGGGTAGAGCAAAACGATATTTTAGAACCAAGAAAAAATTTGGCATGACTTTCCCTAAAAATAGGACCAAAAAGAATGCATAGTGCCAAAATTCTCACCGAAACGGAAATGAATCAACATTCCGGCAAAATATTGGCAACTATCGCATTTCAAATACCGGTACCTGCAAACACAAACATATATGCAACACCACAAACATATGCAACACCACGAACATACATAGATCTAGCTAGGCCACAAAAAGTGCATGTGCACGTTATTGGAGAGGGAGAACAACATAAAGATAGCTTCCCCCTTGCTTACCTATCAAAAAAAGGTAATTTAACCACTTAATTTGGATGAATCTATGGTGCAAATGAGGTGAGGAGGAGGAGACAGCCGAGACAAGCTTGGAGGAGGAGGTGGAGAGAATGAAGTGGGGAAAGTATGTGGGTAGGTGGGCTGTCCAAAATATCTTGTTGGTCCCAGGTTACTAATGGCGCACCACCTGCAAATGCGCCATTAGTAACCCTGGTTACTAATGGCGCACCTGCTGCTGGTGCGCCATTAGAAGTTTTGCAAAAAAAATAAAAAGAGTATATCTTCTAACGGCGCACCGTGGCACAGTGCGCCATTACTAGTTTAAACTAGTAATGATGCACTATGCTACGGTGCGCCATTAGTAGTTTTGCAAAAAAGAATTAAAAAACAACCGTAGTGGCGCACTGTGTGGCCGGTGCGCCATTACTAGTTAGCACTAGTAATGGCGCACCGTGCCATGATGCGCCATTAGTATGTTTGGAAAAATAAAAAAAATTGTTACTAGTGGCGCACCAAGTGCCTGGTGCGCCATTAGTGTCTTCCACACTAATGGCGCACCTGCACATGGTGCACCACTGCTATATAGTAGTGGCGCACCACATGACAGGTGTGCCATTAGTGTCCATTCCACCTATAGCCCTTTTCCTAGTAGTGTTCGTGGTTGTTCGCTCAACATGGCAATGGGTACCCGCAACCCGGGAACCCGACGGGTAAAAACCCTATTAGGGCAAGGGTTTGGGAAAAATAAATACTCATGGGTTTATAAATGGAAAAAAAATTGTACCCGTTGGGTAAGCCGGGTACGGGTATGGGAAGGCAATACACATACCCGAGTACCCGCAAACCCGCGTATGGGAACACAATCGATAGTCTCGACACCAAATCCCCTCCCCTTTCCCCATGTGCATGATCTTATTTAAGTGTGTTGACCTTATTTTATAAACTCATGATTTTGTCTCTAAATTTATTGATCTTATTATGTAATCTCCTTCATTTGATAATTTAAAGTCGGGGTTGCAGAAGTAACTAAAGAAAATCAGAGAAAATTTTGTCCCTCTAATTTTTCTTGTAATTGGAATAAAGAAGAAAAAACATATGTGCTTATTGCTATCCACTTTTGAAAATTAACAAAAAAAATATTCCATCGCACAACAAATCGTCATATATGTGTGCTGAAGTGCTAAAATGTGGTATATATGTGTTGAAATTTTGAAATATACATGCTCAAATGTTGTGTATATGTGTGGAAATGCTAAAACAATACATGATAAAGTGTGAATTGGGTAAGGTGGCCGAGATGGGTATTTTTACCCGCAGGTATTACCCGCACACAGACGGGTACGGGGCATGGGAACAATTTGAAACCCGAGATGCGGGTATGGGTACGGGTTTGGGCAAAAAATAATGAGACGGGTAAGGGTTTGGGCGACCATTACCCGCACCCGAACCCGACGGGTGCCATGTTTTAGAGAGAATTGAAAATTTTGAATATCCTTCCCCTATCGTGAACGCATTAATTGAAGAGAAAAAATGTCCTTCCCCTGTATTTGGCCCAGGTACATGCATCTCCGACTTAACTATAAGTCACTGCGGTTTGCTATGCGATGCTAATTTTCTTTGTATTTCACAATGTTGAGTTGTATGGATCTTATTGCATCTGGTCAATGCCGAAGCATAGCTTGCCATGTTGTTGTCTGGGTATTATTCTAAACAACATTGTTTTTGTGAACATGCAGAAGGAGGGTGGTGTTTCATGCCTTTCGTGGAATGCAATCTGGACTTGTGCAAGCGTAACTGCAACGGTGTAATTCCCTATTGCGAACAGATACACGGAGTTTCTGCCCAATGTTGTTGCTCTCCCAAGAAACTTAGTGCATCTGTTGATAAGAATAACCGTCCTTGAGATGAATTCCTAAATAGTAATTTATATGTCACTGATCTTCATGGATCCAATTCCGCCCGATTGAATAAAATTTATCGCCATTGAAAAAATATCGCCCCCGAGATATTTACGTATAGTGTGAAACCGTAATGCTTCATTATTGACACCTGGCCCACATGTCATGCTCCATCCTCCACAGTTTTTCATGATTTTTCGCCCCCTTTTCTTTGGGGAGAACCATCGCTGCCAGCAAATGTACAATCGTCACGAAAAGGCGGATTGGAAGAAGAGACGAAATGGGCCCTGGAACACGGGAAGCCAGAAAGAATGGGCTAGCAGAACTGATGGGCCGACGGCCAAGTTTACTCCTGCTAGCCAGAAGACCATCATCTTCTCCCTTGAGTGAAGAGAAAAAAAAGAAAGATACCGTCGGCCTTCACCACCCGGATCCCCAAGCTCCACGCCGCCGGCGACGAATCTCCGCCATCGCCCTATGCATCATTCGCCCTTCGCGCCTCCCATCTCGCGTGGGGTTTCAACGATCGCGGTTTCCTCTCCCCGTGAACAGGGGAGGGGAGGGGAGAGGAGCACCGGCGGGCGGCCGCGACAGGAGAGCGGGGATGTGGAGGTCCCGCGCGCATCGGCCACCCAACAATTAAATACTCGGAAGCCAATGCAAGTCTAATGTTCTTCAACTGTGGTTTGGTTCAGAATGTGAATCCACTTCAGACAAATCACTTCAATAAGAGTATATATTCTTGAGCATGTAGGCTGTTTTGTTTTATTATAGTAGGCGAATCTCATTCGGTAATTTCCTTTGACACTCTGGATTACTCCCGTACAAATTAGTTCCTTTTTTCAGTAAAAGTGGGAGCAAATTTTCTTTCTCTTATTCAGATATGTTGACTGGGAAGGGAAGAACAATGTGGAGACTGACACTCTGGATTGTAACTTGGATAACTACAGTCTTCTGTTTATGTATGCACCAGGGAAGCTAAGCATCAACATGGAACATGCTTACATGGTTAGTATTCGATCCCTAACCTCTTGGTAAGTATCATAACACTCCAATCGTTCTGCAGGCAAGTGTAACAATATTCAGTCTTAACTGTCCTTCACATCGCAGATGGCACTTGAATTTCTGCATCATGGTGGTGTTACCTGGTCTTTTATCTCATGGTAAGTTATCAACAATATGCATCATTGTAGATGCATCTGCTTTTAATGTCATCAAAAATAAAAGGGAGAGTTTTGAATCGCTTTTTCACACATTGTCCAGCTTTTGCACATTGTTTGCAGTGATTACTACGACTCTGATGAAGGGCTGTCTATGCTTAGGCTGGTCATAGTGGAGAGTATCATATACTAGTATCATGCATATGATACTAGTATATGATACTACATCCATAGTGCATAGTGTCATATATTAGTATCATAGATGGTCTCATTTATTGCCATGCATGACACATAGTAGCATAACATTTATTATATTACGGTATCTACCTATGTTACTATAACCATCTCTCTCTTTTTTTAATTGCCAGCCACATAAGCATGTTTCGAGTCCCAAGTGCATGATACTACTTATGTTACCCCCACTATGGCCAGCCTTAGCATCCATCAACATTTTCTACATTGGCCAGTTCTCTGTTCCACACTTCCATTAGACCATCTCCCAATGGTTACTTATTCCAAACAACATGGTGAATACTAGACAATCATAATAGTACACAACATGGTTCTGCAAATGCTACAGGTAATGGGTACAATCAACCATAAGAATATAGAATGGACACACAATTTCATAATAAACTGAGTTTGGCCCCTCCTCCTTTTTACGGGCTTGAGATGGCTATGCAACATGAAGCGTATCATCATCTTAGCATAGGCGGAGATACACCCCCACTACACACACCTCATATACACATCGAACCCCACTAAAGCAAAACCCAAAGAAAAAGACACACACACACATACGCAAGCATGATCTCCAAAACCAAGACCCAAGATACAAACCCAGACAACACAAACCAAATAAATGGTTACGAAACCCCAAGACCCTATTTTAGAATTCTTTTTCTGAGCGAACAACGAACCAACAGACTACTCGATCCTTAAAACAAACTTTTTTTGCGTGGTTTTTTTCCATTACTATGAAAGGCAGAGAAAGAAATTTTTTGTGCATTTTTTATACTACAAAACGCTGTAAAACAAACATGTATTTTTTGCAATTTTTTCTTTTGCTAAAAAAGGAAAACATAGAAAAAAAACTTCCTTTTGGTTTGTTCGGTTTAATTTTCCATTTCTAGAAAAGATAGCAAAAAATAGATATTTTTTGTGTTTTCTCCTTTGCTTAAAAGACAATAAATAGAGCAAACAAACGGAAGCCTTCCGATATTTTTTCTTTTTCCGTGGCAATTGTTAACACCACTGCGAGCCTGCATATATGGGGTAACTCTCAGTAAATGTATACTTGGAGTATCAATGGTTACTGTTTAAAATGATGAGAAAGATATATGTATCGTGCATGCAGATTGGTAATAGACTATTTTACAGTTTACTGGCAACTGTTGTTACTTATTCTAAAAAGAAAGGAAAGATCAGGTGTACATTGGTAAATACTATATACAACAGTGGGTGAAATGAATATGGATTAGGTTCAAGTGAGGAGTTTGGATTAGTAGTATACTTTCGACATGCACCACATGTTGCCTCCACCTGAACCTAATTCATATTCATTTCACCCACTGTTGTATATACTAACTAATCATGGTCATAAAATCATATATAAAACCTATAAAAAACAGCGAAAATAAGCTGCAATTTCAAAAATACAGGAAAAATAAGCAGTAGCGCTTTTCAAAAGAAACGCTACTGCTACTTACTACTATCAGCAGTGATTTTCCACCACGGGCGCTACTGCTAACTAGGTATAGCAATAGCGCTGGATAACCAGCGCTACTGCTACCAGTTAGCTGTAGCGCCTTACTGGTAGCGCTTGTACAAGCGCAACTAGTAGCTCTAAAACCAGCGCTACTGCTACCGGTTAGCTGTAGCGCCTTACTAATAGCGCTTGTACAAGCGCAACTAATAGCTCTAGAACCAGCGCTACTACTAGGGTTTTCCCTAGTAGTGGCGGCTGCGGGGACGGAGAGGAAAGAGAGGTCGTCGACGGCGACTATGCACGGGGAGAGAGAGGGGCTGCGGGTGGGTGTGTCCACCGGCGAGGGAGGTGCTGCTTTATATAGCAGCCTGGGGGCGTCGCCATGTGTACGCGTGGCGGGAGGGGGCATGTCGCCTCAACGCGCCGCCCGCGAGGAATCAACGGAAGGCTGACCGGCGGCAGCCTTGGCATTGATTCCCCACGGGAAACCGAGGCGATGTGAGGACGATGAGGCGCGGGGGTCGCTGACTCGGCGGGCCCGCCATTCTTTCGCGCCAAAAATGATTGCCCTGGCGCCCTGGGGCGCCCCCGAGCGCCGGGTTCGTCCTGGGTCCGCCGGCGCCAGTTTCGGCCTAACCGGCGAAAAATGGGCTCCTAGGGGCGCGATTGAGCCGTTTGTTGGGCGCCAGCACCAAAAAGGGGCCTGGGGGGGCTGTTGGGGGCGCGGCTGGAGATGCTCTTTGTTGTGATCTATTCTAAAACAATTATTTTTTGCAGCCAATGAAGTTTTGTTGCATGCAAAAAAAATTATTTACATGTATTAAAAATTGTTGCGAAGTGTTCATAGCATTTTTCTTAGGATATGAAGGCCACATGTTGCAACAAAGTTAAAAACACATGATAATTACATCAAAAAAATTAGTGTTTTAGCATGTTTAGAATGTTGTGAGACTCTTTGAATAACTCACACATGAACATGAAAAAACATGTTGAAATGATGTGATGTACCCAAAAAAATATATGCTAGTACATATGAAGTTTTCATGTTGCAATGTGAAAGTTCCGATCACCACAAAGGGGTAGAGAATCGGGCTACAAAGAGAAAAATGAAACTGTATAGACAAGAGCCACCAAGACAGATGCATGCATGGTGAGCATGGATTTTGCATACAAGAACAAAAATAAAGGGTTACGCTTCATGATGCCATTTGGAATCCCGGTTTGGATGTCAGAAGGTTCCCGAACCTTTCCGCCAAGGAGTGACATAGGGTTAAACCCATGAGAGGATGTGCACTATGAAAGAGAGTCAAGCAAGCTATTGTTATCAAATTAAATTCCAATTTTTTGAGCGGGCCTTTAACAACCATTTTGAAAGGGTCTCACTCTCACATCCTTATATTTGTGCATGGAATCTCATCTTGATAATGAACATTGCGACAAACGCTATGATGTGTGTCGGTGGGAAACGTCACCTATGGGATCGCTGGAATCCCTTCTACGGTTGCGGGGCGCGGGAACCGTGAGAAGAGCGGGACTAGTAGACAACACAAGGGGATTTACCCAGGTTCGGGCCACAAAGATGCATAAAACCCTACGATCCTGCTTTGGTGGATGTATTTAGTGTTCTTGAGCTCTCGAACTACCTCTAGGTGATGTCGGGTTCCAAAGAGCCGAATCCCTTCTCAGTGTGCCATGGGCCTTCTTTTATAAGCGAAAGGGGCAGCCACAGTGGCACACAGGAGGTGGAAAGTGCTACAGCGTTGTGAGCCTATCGCTAGTACTACAGGACAAAACGCATTTAATGCGGAGCTTAGGTGTCCCTCCACTTTATCGGGGGCGGGAGCGAGGCCCGTCTCGTCCGTTGCCGCTCCTCCTCGTTTCGACACGCGCCCCGGCCAGCGGTGCATGCGGTGCCATGTAGGCAGGCAGGCAGCTGAGGTGGCATGGTGGTGGAGCCTCCATGAAGGACTGCATGTTGCCACGCAGGTGCCTGCCCAGCTGGTTGGGTCGACAGCTGCATGCGAACGGCGGTGAAGACTTGGCTGGCGCGGGCCTGACAGTGGCCCTGCCGGTGCGCTTGGCGAGGGTCTTGCCGGGTGGCCTGGCAAGGGTCTTGCCGGGTGGCCCGGCAAGGGTCTTGCCGTGGCGCGCTGGCTTCCCCGGCAAGGATCTTGCCGGGGGTCTTGTGGGTTTCTTCGGTGAGGATGGTTGCCTTTCTATCCTCATTTGATCTTGGCTATTCTTTGTCTTCACAAAGATCTGCATGCCACCACGGAGGTGCCTCCCGAGCCCTGTCCCAACGCGTTTGCTTAGCGTTGGTGGGCTCAAAGGTGACTCGCTCGGCTGGCGAGGGCGAGCTGCCCCGGCAAGGGTCTTGCCGGGGCCGCTCCGGCAAGGGTCCTTGCCGGGGAAACCTGCTTCGTCCATCTGATCTTTGTGGCCTTGGTCCTTGTCGTTGCTCTGTCTGTCTTGTGTCTTTGGCTTCTCTCCGGCTTCCCTTCCCTGCCCTGTTATGCGTGGCCGTGGCGGAAGGCTCTGACTGCCCGTGCACAAGTAAAGGGGTCAAAAGAAGAGCCCCTACTTTTATACACCGATAATGTGCTTGCTACGCGATTAAGTGGGGGATATATCCAAAGTATGTCTTGACTGGTACGCGACCTATACCAAGAGTCGTCCAACCGACGGGCCTTGCCTCCACGTTGGGTTACCTGGTTACAAAAGATTACTTCAGACAAGAACATTCGGCGTTAAATGACTATATTTCATTTAGCCGCAATGAATTGCTTTCCGCTACCTACTAACCCCCTTCTCTCACTGTGTTATGAATAACACTTCACGCATCCTCGCTTCTTGCCTCCTCATTCTTAGATACTTTGGATTCATACATATTCACAATATAATACTCCTTTTGTAAACAAATATAAGACGTTTTAGATCATTACTTTAGTAATCTAAAACATCTTACATTTGTTTATAGAGAGGTTGGCTGGACTTGGACCATGGCCTCCAGCAATGAGTAGAAGGAGTTATCCGACATTGCAGTGACCTGAGTTGTCTGGCGAGGCTTGCCAGAAAACCATTCAGATCCGGTGCCACCGCCATCGCCAGTCCGTCCTCGTCCGTCTAGGCTGGCCGACACCGTGTCCTTGACATAGCTTTGGATGGCCGCCGTCTCCAGGGAAAATATGTCGTGGGAGTGAAGATCTGCGCTAGCTGGCATCAGACTAGTTTTTGCCTAGTCCGGTATAGTTTAGTAAAAGTATGGCTGAAATGTAAATTCTTTTGCCCGGTTTGTACGAAAATCATCGGGCTTGCATGAAATACGTCTGATTTTTTTAAACTTGTTTTCAAATGTATGCGGAGCTTTGGATGTCCGCTTCCCGAATTCATGTCCGTGGAATGGTTCCCTCTGTCCGCAACGGATGTGGTGTCCGGTTTACTGGTCATTAGAGACAAAGATGCTTTAACTACTCACACACACACACACACACCCCACCCAACTCGTTTCCCACATGAAAACAACACACGCACTACTATAGTTTGAATCAAAGTGGGAGCAAAGTAGAGAAAGAGAGACGGACCAAACAAACAATACAACAAGGCTCAACAAACAAGAAACAACTACAGCCAACCGTCAACAGACAACGGACCTAGCCAAGTAAAATAAAATAAAAAGACAACCTAGACGAGCATATGAACGGCTGAGAGAAAACAAAATGACTAGTCTAAGTCAGCCAAGACGTCATCTGATTGAGACATACTTTTTTTCATTGTTTTTTTCAATGTTTTTGAGGTAGCTCACGACTAGACATATTTCCCCCGTCATGTTCATCGTGTCCCTTTCATGTCATAAAAATAGCATGAAATGGCTACAATTGATGCTAATTTTCAATCTGGGTGTGAGACGTTTTTTTTCTCCATTGATTAGCTTTTTGAAAGGTTTGTTCTTGAGAAGTATTTGATACCAACCGGATATGAAAGTCAAGTGTCGCATGCGTGCTCACCTGTCTGTATCAGACGTGTCTGCACGCATACTATGCTGAAATTGTATGCTTCAAGTATAGGTGGCAGCTTCTCTGAAATATTTCTGAGTCGAAACTCTGTATTTGATTTTTATTACTTTTTGCAGGGAAATATTGGCTATCAAAGTTATAATCCAAGTATACGCAAAACAGGGGTTTCTGTAAACTGGTGGGAGTATATATATGTTGCAACGCTATGATGGTACAGATTCGGCCATTCAAGCTACTCAGTCGCACACGATAGCGAGAAATTGTGTGTGATCTGTGATGATGACATTACACACCATTGGAAAAAAAACAATGTGCCTGAGTTTGAATGTGTGCGATGTTGAAGAATAGCACATGGATGGAATCGAGCAACCATGTGAGATGTCATGCATACGGTTTACCAAGCTGAACCGTCTGCGATGAGGGGTTAATTGTACTTTCCCCCTGACATGCCTCACCTCCTCGCCTTTCCTGCCGAACAATCATCGCCGCCCCGTCGTCTCCTGCACCATCATGCACTTCACCCATTGACACGCCTTGCCTTTCTCCGTGCACGCATTGCTGATCCCATGTGCTGGCGCCAAGCTGTGCCAATGCCGCTTCCTTGGACGTGTCTCTCTCCGGGCATCGCCGCCTACCTTCTCGTCTCACCCAAGCCCTATAAAACCACACGCTTTCATGCACCGACGCCTCTTATACACACCCTCCCCCTCCATATATCTAGCATCTCCCTCTCTCACCTTCTTCACGTCCGTCGATTCCCCGAGAGAGCCCATGATGGCACCACACCGCCGCTACACCATTGGGGATGATATACCCCGATGGTCAAACCGACAGGGGGTGGAGGATGCGTCGGCCAAGGTCACTCCACACCACCTATGCGTGGTTCATCGTCGAGGACACTCCTCCTTGACTGTTGCATTGTGCCTTCATTCTCCGTCTGTCAGCTGTAACTGAAGCCACCGAGCCCGCTGCCATGGAGGACTCCATTTGACAACGATGCCGACATGGAGGACACGTGTTCGAGCACAAATGGGGATGAGAATAGTGGTTGAGATGTTGTTACCGTACCTTTCCGTTTCCAACACGCTACACGTTCATGCAATGTGAATGCACATGCCGAGGCTGTGGTTAGCAGTAAGTGTCAAGACCAATCTGACGTACGCTCGGTGCAATTAGTCTTCCTACGAAAACTCCCGTGGGAACTGAGAAGATATATTTCTCCACAAGATACAGCCGCATACTCCGAGCATTTTACCTACCCCGTCCACTTAGCCTACTGCAAGCTCTAAATATTAAATAGACGTGCTGCACGCTCTCACCAACGCCCACACAAGACACAACCATCAGAGCCATTTCCATCCAGCCAAAATCCTCGTCATGGAGACGGAGCCACCCAAAGTGCTCGCTTCTCTCACCGTACTGTTGCTGCTGGCGACGGCGCTCGCGCCGGTGCCCGGAGAACAAGCGAGGGCACTCCTCGTCTGGAAAGCCAGCCTCAGCAACCAAAGCCAGCACGCCCTACGGTCTTGGGAGAACATGTCCGCGCCCTGCAGCTGGCTCGGAGTCAGGTGCACAGCGCACCGACGCTGGCGCCAGACGGCGATCAGCGGCATCTCTCTAAGGGGGATGCGGCTGAGAGGGACGCTAGAGTCCCTCAACTTCTCGGCCCTCACAACCTTGACGTGCCTTGACCTCTCGCACAACTACCTTGCCGGGGCCTTCCCTCCTGGCATTGGGGTCCTCAGAGAGCTCCAAGCTCTTCTCCTGCAAGGCAACCAGATAAGAGGGTCAGTTCACCTTGGCAAAATGAGCAGTAATCTTGTGACCCTCAATTTGTCAATCAATCACTTAGCTGGTCACATCCCTTCTGAAATAGGCCACCTAAGGCACTTAGTTACATTAGATTTGTCTAGTAACAATCTTTCCGGCTCAATCCCAAGCAACATAGGTGGTCTAACAAAACTCACCACCTTGAACCTCTTTGAAAATAATCTTTCAGGCAATATTCCAAGAGAATTAGGTTATTTGGTAAACTTAGAAGATTTTGATCTTAGTGAAAACACACTTTCAGGTTCCATCCCAAACAGCTTAGGAAATTTGACAAAACTCACCACCTTGCATCTTTTTCAGAACCTGCTTTCTGGGCAAATTCCACGGGAACTAAGTTACCTGGTTATCTTAGAGGACTTAGACCTTAGCAACAACACACTCTCAGGTTCCATTCCAAGAAATTTAGGTAATTTAACTGAGCTCACTATCTTACGTCTTTGGGTCAACAGACTCTCCGGCCAAATTCCAAGAGAATTAGGTTACCTTGTGAACTTAGAGAACTTGGATCTTAGCAACAACACACTCTCGGGCTCTATCCCAATAATTATAGGGAACTTGACAAAACTCACTTATTTGTCCCTTTTTCAGAACCAACTTTCTGGTAAAATTCCACGAGAACTAGGTTACCATGTGAACTTACAGGTCTTGGATCTTAGCCAAAACACACTCTCAGGTTCCATCCCAGACAGCTTGGGAAATTTGATAAGACTCAAAACCTTGCAAATTTTCCAGAACCGACTTTCTGGACCAATTCCACCAGAATTAGGTTACCTTGTGAACTTAGAGGGCTTGGATCTTAGCAACAACACACTCTCAGGTTCCATTCCAAGAAATTTGTGTAATTCGACCAAACTCACTTTCTTGCGCCTTTGGAAAAACAAACTTTCTGGTCAAATTCCACGAGAATTGGGTTACCTTGTGAACTTAGAGAATTTGGCACTTCAAGAAAACACACTCACAGGTTCTATCCCAATCACCATAGGGAATTTGACAAAACTCACTCTCGTGTACCTTTATCGCAACCAACTTTCAGGGTCTATACCTCAAGAAATTGGCAAGTTAATGAGTTTGGTTAAGTTGGACCTTGCTTTCAACAACCTCTCCGGTTCCTTGCCATCTGGACTTTGTGTGGGAGGTCGGCTACAAAATTTAGTCGTTGTTGGTAACAACTTGGTTGGACCATTGCCATCAAGCTTGCTAAATTGTACAAGCCTAGTTAGGGTTCGACTTGAACAGAATTACCTTGAAGGAGATATCACCGGGATGGGATCTTATCCAAATCTTGTCTATATTGATATCAGTTCGAATAAACTATTTGGCCAATTATCTCATATTTGGGGTGAGTGCTACAAACTTACTGTGCTACGTGCCTCAAACAATCATATAACTGGAGTAATACCATCAAGCATAGGGAAATTATCTATGCTAGGGATACTTGATGTTTCATCAAACAAGCTTGAAGGACAGATTCCACCGGAAATTGGTAATGTAATGATGTTGTTCAATTTGAGCCTTTCCGGCAACTTACTGCGGGGAAATATGCCACACGAAATTGGATCAATGAACAACTTGGAGTATCTAGATTTATCATCAAACAACCTAACTGGGCAGATACCAGACTCAATTGGACACTGCCAAAAGATTCACTTTCTAAAGTTGAGCCATAATCACCTCAATGGTATAATTCCTATTGAACTAGGAATGTTGGTAAACCTACAAGATCTGTTGGATCTCAGTGACAATTCAATTGATGGCAATATTCCAAGTGTGTTAGGAAGTCTCGGTATGCTTGAAGCCTTGAATCTTTCTCACAATGCACTGAATGACAGCATTCCACCATCATTTCAAAGCATGACAAGTCTCCTATCCATGGATGTGTCATACAACAAATTGGAAGGACCATTGCCACATACTAGGTTCTTCGAAAAAGCTCCAATCAAATGGTTCCGGCATAATAAGAAATTGTGTGGTGTTGTGAAAGGTTTGCCCACTTGTGATCTTCCTCGAAGTAGTGAACAAGGAAAAAAGTCTGGGGCTATTTTACTAGCTATTATACCAATTGTTGTATCTTTTGTGTTTATGACTGCAGTAGTAACATGGCAATGCAAAAAGAAAAAACCAAGGACAGGAACTGCAAATGAAGTACAACAAACCAACATGTTCTCCGTCTGGAATTTTGATGGGGAAGATGTGTACAATAAAATTGTTGATGCCACAAAAAATTTCAGCAGCTCTCATTGCATTGGAACGGGAGGGAATGGATCTGTCTATAGAGCTCAGTTACCAACTGGTGAATTATTTGCAGTGAAAAAGATCCATATGACGGAAGATGATGTGCAATTTAACCAAGAAATACAAGCCTTGATGCATGTTCGACATCGCAACATTGCAAAGTTGTTTGGTTACTGCTCTGCAACTCAGGGAAGATTCCTTGTGTATGAGTACATGGATAGAGGTAGCTTAGCAGCAACTTTGAAGGGCAAGGAAACTGCAATTGAATTGGATTGGACGAGGAGGTTAAATATTGTTTGTGATGTTACTCATGCTTTGTCTTACATACATCATGATTGTTTCGTGCCGATAGTCCATAGAGATGTAACAAGCAACAACATTTTGCTTGAATTGGAATTTAAAGCGTGCATCTCGGATTTTGGTCTAGCAAAAATACTAGACGTGGAAGCATCGAACTACACAAGTCTTGCTGGTACAAAAGGATATCTTGCTCCAGGTAAACTTATAACTCTGTGTTGGTTACATCAATAAACTTATCATGTTGAAGAAATAGCTCTCTCTCCATTTGTCTATAATTTATACAATGTACATTAGCATGCACTACACTAGTTATCAACCTTGTGCACCCCACACCACTATATATTTTCTATATTGCTTTTTTCCATCCTCTCCTCATGGACTACATGTTTAAATCTGCAGCAGACATTAGCTTATCAGTTTATACGATTCATATAATATTGATGCGACATTGGCACTTTAAATAGTTGGAAGCTATGCCTTTTGTTACATGACAGTATTTTCAATACAGTTCTACACATTCCGTCTCCAAAGTTCAAATAGCTAGCTATATATACAAGTGGATCTCACATGCATCCCATCCAATCTGTTAAGGGTTGTTTTTCATTTTCTACTCCAAAGAAATGCCGAAGTTAAGTTCGTGTGCGTTAATTAAACGTGTATTGCAGTACTATATAACTATCAAGATTAACTCTCCAATGTTGATGATTCTTCAGATCTTGCATACACAACAAGGGTGACAGAGAAGTGTGATGTTTATAGTTTTGGAGTGCTCATTCTAGAGTTGTTTATGGGACATCATCCACGTGATTATCTTTCATCTATGGACAAGAGAAGCACATTACTTGAGAATTTGTTGGACACACGGCTTCCACCCCCTGAAGTTGAGATCACAAGTGAAATATTCAAAGTGGTCACGGTCGCGGTTCAGTGCATAGAACCGAATCCATCACACCGTCCAACAATGCAGCAGGTGGCCAAGGTGTTGTCAAGAGCTGAACGACCTGCTAACGATCTTGATTATCTCCATGTTGACATTATCATCCCTGCTTGTTGGTCATGAACAGGGTTTTGGTTAGCGCTCGAAATTTCAAGATTTACCGTGGTTACCACATATTTCGGCCCCCCTCGGTAAATGGCCATTTCGAGAAAAAAGAATCACATTTTTTGAATTTGTTGAATTCAAACGCTCAATGTACAGTAAAGTATGGTAACACCTCACAACACTCGCGTAGACAACATTCCACTGAGCTAGTACCTCTTTTATGATAAATATAAGTTTAAGTGCTATCTATACCTATTTTGAAGAAAATTGAATCCAAAATTGAATTATAAATTTCGTTCGAAGTTTGCTTGAAATTTTGTGGTAACCATGGTAACCACGTTTACCGGTCCCCGTCGGAAAAAAATGTCCCATTCGGTAACCAAAACCTTGGTCATGAATTCTCATTTAATTAGCACATTGTTTTCTCTTCCATTTTATTATGTAGAAATTGTCGGTGATACATAACTTAGTCTGTATGGTGCTAGTTTGTTTTCTGTATTGCCCTCATGTTTTGTACTGGTGTACAATGTGTGATTAGTAGTTACTGGTTGGCAGTTAGTTACATATAAAGAAATAGTTGTGTAGCAAACTGAGCTCCTGCTATTTCTTCAAGATCATTTGCAAATAATCCATGTGTCCTCTAGTATCGTTCCATGCAAACATGATCCCCTAATGTGGTCCTATAAGTATACCCATTGGTCACTTGCGTTACACGCAATGTTTTAAATAGCCGTCTACAGCCCCGCTATAGCTTTTTGAGCAAGGTGCCGCTAAAATGGTGCTCATGTACAATAGTCCGCTAATAGCCAGCTATAGCCTGCTATTAGCCCGCTATAGCTGATTTGGAGGACTGCTGCTATTTGGCATAACCCGCTATTTAAAACATTGTACATGTCCAACTAAGCCAATCACTTCCTTGAAAGAATCTAAGACAACCAGTACCTCAATTATTTTCTGCGTTCGGCTAGTTATCAATAATGGAAACGGAGCCACCATCATCAACAATGGAAATGAATCTCACAAACAACAGTAGCATCCAACCGATCTAACATGCACTTGTATCTTGTTTTTCAAGTTGGCCCCAAAGATCTAGATTTATTAATAAAGAAGAAGGTCATGTCCCTACCTTTGCCCAGTGTTCTGTTGCCAGCCACCTTGCTCGGTACGTTGATTAATGGAATGAAATGTCCAAGTTCAAAAAAGAAAGAAGAGGGTTACTCGGTTAAGTAGCGGAAAACCAGGCGAAAACCATCACAACATGCTCACAAGGTAAGGTACCCGGCCAACCTAGCTATCCACACGACCCGCACACCCCACCGAAAAGGGGAACACCATCGACAATGCCTGCGAAGCGTCATCATTATCACTGCTCTCAGAGAAGTGACCCTGGGTTCAACACAGACGACCAATCAAGAACCCTTAGACCGGACGAAGCACGAGAATCCTACGGCGTATGCCAAATAATCAACCACAACACATCCAGTACTAGGCAGTTCCGACTTGGATAACAAGCCTCACAAGAGAAAAGGGGCATGCCTGGAACCAACAGAGCCTGAGCATGCCACCCCGCGACGTTGTAGCTCTGACTTCACGCTCAGGAACAAGCCAAGAGGCCGATGAGGGACTGATATGCTGCATGTCATGTCCCTCTTGTTGTTATGCTGTTCGTTACTGGCTGTGCTTATGTTACTGGCTGGCACACACACTAGCCACCAAGTAGCTAGTATCAAGATGAGCAGTAACTAGAGACGAAGAAGAATTCAGCCGTGAATGCGTGAAAATAATCCATACCAAATTAGCAATCAAGTCGGTTAGCTTGTGGTTGAAAACCACAGATACAGTTTCCGTCTCAGTTTTCGTCTTCATCTCAGTTTTCGTTTCCTGAGCGAAGCAGTCAGTATGCAGTCGTTCGATCAACATCTGACAGCAGGAGCGAAGCGTTTTTCTTCAGAAACGAACAGTAAAACTGTCAATATCTTGAGGTTCCTGCCATGGCGCCATCCCGTCCCTGAGCTATAAGTCTCGCAGCTTGATCTATAAGTGTTGGATCCGTAGCTACAAGCTAGGGTTGACTTGCAGTGGAAATATTCATCTTGCGCATAGCCAACCTTATCGGTGGACTTCCTCTTATCTTCCACAATATAGCACTAACACACTTGTCTCTCTTTCTCTAAATTTTCACACTGTTCTTACTGATCGTTACACACACACACAAAAAAAAAAAACTTACACTCCGAACTTCAAAATTCGAATGTAACATATCATTTCCCTGTCGATAACAGATCGCCAATCTGAGACGTGGACAGGGACGACGAGCGGGCCGGCCACTACTGGCTGCAGCTTGGGAGGCGGCAGAAAGCTCGGCTTCACATGGTCATGGGCTCATGGCCCTGCTATCATACATGCATGGTGTCCTCTTCGGGGTTAGTATCACCGCCGCCGTGTCCCTTGCATTGCATGCATGCATCTCCCTGCTGGCGCTTGGGAAGGCGCACGTCAAGGGAAGACCATCGCTATATGGTAAGCCTCACAAGCAGCACGAGAAGAACAAGAGGGACAGGACATGCGCATCAGTTGGCCGGTTATCGTCTCAAGTAGCAACATGTTACTGATCGCCCGAAATGACAGGAGCAAGTGCTACTAAGATGGCAGCAGCACAGGATTATAAGTGTACACCTTGGAGAGATCACGCAAAATAAGCAGTGGCTCCTCCTATGAGATATCACACTACACTTGACTATACCGTCAATCCGTAGCATGCCAATTTTAAATTTACAAGTTTCATCACCATGCAAAACATACAGCATAAATCTCCCCATAAAAATGTTTTACTCTTTACTTAGTTATTACTACAACTCTGCTGAGAGCTATGCTAAGAATTTCCGACGGCTTTTGAGAATCTCGTATGCATTTGAACATGGAAGAACTATTACAGAGGACATGCTGTCCTGTCATTGGTTGGCAGCTCAATCGCCAGACCCAACCGCAGCAGCGTCTCCACAGCTTTGTCCATAGGCATTTGTTCTAAAGATTTTCGATGGGCATTTCAATCTACAAGGAAATCAAACTCTCAATTAGTGGTTTCATGACGACCACAACCAGAGTACACCAGACACAAGTTGTCATATTCATATGAAATTTCTTGTACCTCAACTGCTCTTTACACATCCCTATCTTTTTGTTACAGAATATGATGAGCATGGCTAGCCAGCTGCTGGAATTTTGTGTGGACGCCTTCTGACTGTACCTACTGTGTCAGCATTCCAAACCTCGTTCAAACAGAGTTTGTATTGCACATCTGTGACAGTGCTGAAGAGGAGGTCACCGCGGGGACATAGTGAGGCCACAGCAATGATCACAGCCTAAAAGGTGACAGGAGAACTGAACTGGACACCGATGCACCTCCACAAGCGGCTCCGATGGCTGCTAGCAGTTTACTTGGAAATTCAGAAGTGTTTTTCTCATCCTTTTTAGGAATTTAAAAGAGTATTTTTTTTTTCCTTCAACTTCTCCGGTGCCCACCAAAATCAGCAGAAACTCCTATCAGCCATCACATTTTACTATACCATCGTTCTGCTGTAGGAATGAAACTCAATTTGCAACCAGTTTTCATCACCCTGCAGAATGTGAATCATAACTGTTAGACAAGCCAGGAGTTACAGGATGATCCTCCTTAACAGGATCCCTTTACTTGGTTACTAGAACTCTCCCCAGACAAGCCCTTCCACTTTCAGGAGCATTCTGCGTCACAGAACCTTTACTCTTTACTTGGTTCCTACAACTCTGCTGGCGAGATATGCTCATAGTCCAAAAGAAGTTGTAAATCGAGCTGCACTGGGATGGGAGCTATGGACAGTTGGCTGTCAGACTGTTTCTGGTGCATAAGTCTCGTACATAAACTGCCCGCATGTATCTCTGATGAAAGTGAACATGGCATACCTGAGAGTTTTTTTGCCTATTAGATCTCTGAGCTGGGTATGGCAACCAGTTCGCATCGGCAAACTGGATTACATCTATAACTGCACACTTGAAAAAAAAAATAACCATAATGGAAATGAAACTCAAAAGGAAAAAAGGAAAGGCAGCCAGAGGGCCGGAGAAGGAAGCAACATACACATTTCATTCCACTTCCATAGAAGTAGTGCCTGGAAAGGAGGGAACTGAAACCTGCGGCATGCATGCATGCTCTGGTTCTGCAAAGAAAGGAGGCAATTGCAAGATGAAATATGTAGCTTGCAGCTAACCTCTCATAAAGCCTTTTGGAGGGAGAAATGATCATAAAGTTAATTTTCTACTCCCTCCGTTCAGAATTACTTGTCTCGGAAATGGATGTATTTAGAACTAAAATACGTCTAGATACATCCATTTGTGCGACAAGTAATTCCGAACGGAGGGAGTAGATGACGATACAAGGTTTTTTCCCCTGAGAGTACTGCACATACCAAAAATTTGCCCGGTTGAGATGCTCTCTCCAAGATATGAACAATTTTTGTGTGGTAGAGAAAACCTACAAAGAAAATATGCCCATACTCATTCCTTGGGGAATGATTCATTTATAAATAAGCCCTTAAGAGTTTCCAAAGTAGACAAACTTGCAGAACTTTATATACCAAACTAGAATGTTACATACCTGATTAAGAAAATAAAGAGCAAAGGCTACAAAAAAGGGTCACACCATTTCATAATAAGTAGAGTTTGGCCCCTCCTCCTTTTCCGGGCTTGGGACCGGCTATGCAACATGAAGCATAACATCATGTTAACATAGGCGGAGTTACACCCCCGCCCCCCTCTATAAACATCGAACCCCCCAAAACCAAAGAACAAGACACACATGCACATACACACAAAGCAAATGGTTGCAAGACTCCAAGACCTTTTTTTGTGCTTTTCTTTTCATGAATAAACAAGTAAGCAAAACACCACGCAAGCCACAAAGTGAACAGACTTTGTTTTATGGTTTTCTTTTTTCCTTTGCTGTAAAGAAAATAGACATTTTTTTGTTGTTTTCCTTTTTTTTCCTTCCTACAGAAGACAACATATATATTATATGTGTCTTTTGGGGCAAAAACTAGGATTTTTTCAAATAGATAGCCAAGCGACATAGTTAAGGATGAAACATCCCTTCGTGTATTTGAAACCTTTTTTTTGTAGAACTTTTTTTTCTCGAGAGTGAATAAGGCAACATGGCACTAAAATACTACAACTAAAAAAGGAAACTTTTTTTTGGTTTTTTCGGTGAGCCAATGACTAGCTATGTGATATTCCAGCTGCTAACATTTGCTGCACAAGTCGCTTGCGGCCTTTTTTTTCTTCTTTGCGATGATTTGCTAACACTGCCAACCTACATATATGAAGGAATAATGGTCACAGAACGTATATATCTAGAGAGAGAGAGAGAGAGAGAGAGAGAGAAGATATTACACATTAGTTCAGCCTGAGACAGAAATAACCATGTGCTTCCCATGGAGAAGAGGTACTTACCCCAAGCTATCTTGCTTAGTACGTCTTCAGTTCAAATGTGAAACCACTGGGGCCGGAAAAGATTGCCTCCCTCACCACATCCTTAGCCTTCTCTGAATCGAATTCATTGAAGTTGTACCATACTAGAATTACGACTCTCCGAAGCATAGGGAGATTCACCAAGCTACCAAAGTCAGGTTTAGTGTTGAGGTCCATAACTGAGACGACGAACTCGAGATATTCAAGATTTGGCATTACTCCAAGGAAACGGGGCGTTCCGTCCGTCTTGAAAGCTCTCAACTTGGGGAATGCACCTGGAGCTCCCGTGACATCATAGTGATAAGTATTCACATCCAGCTGGAGAGTAACGAGCTCTGGGAACCTTCCAAAGATCTCCACATCTAGAACATTCACTTGTAATGATAAGTGGGAGAGGTTTGGTTGAAGAGATGGACTAATCTTTATAGGCAGCCCAGGTTGTTTGTACTGCATATGCAGAACACGGAGTTGGCGAGGGGGGACATAGCCTTCTCGGCAGTAGGTGGCATCACCTTCTTCTTTATATATAAACCAACCAATGTCTATGACCTGAATTTTCTGCAGTTTGGCTAGAGACTCCTCCCAATCTTTTATCAAGCTCGCACTCTTCAACCGTAAAGATACAATGCAAAGCTTCCTCAACTCTGTCAGCTTTCCGAGATCATTCACAAAGTTTGAGGACTCACTGACGTTCAATAAGCATAACTCTTCCAGAGATGTCAGGTTTCTGATCCAGTCTAGTGCTGTGTCTTCCAGACATTGCAGCATCGAAAACCGGTCCGCGTAAACACGCAGGCACTTGAGTTGACTTAATTGACCAATACTCTGTGGCAGTTTCAGTAGTTTGTTGCAATCCTTCATCTCCAACATCTGTAAGAATTTTAGATCTCCTATTTCCTTTGGGAGCTCACTGATATTTATATTCCTTAGTCCAAGATACCTCAAGTGAACTAACTTTCCAAGATGCTCAAGGCAAGTAGTGTCATGTTCAGAAGAGGTATCACCTTCTAGAGCTAGGACACGTAAAACTTGAAAGCATGAAAGCGATGGCAGCTTAACATCGGTACTCAAGACATTAAATGACCTTACTTGTGGCATACATGTGTTAGCCAGACAGTTTTTGTCTCCAACAGCTAACCTACGGACATTGTCATGTACTGTATATGCTTGTTGCTCATTATTGTACAATGCAGTGACAAAGTTTTCTTCCTTTGCTAACCGACAGATCATGTCAAGAACCATATCATGAATACGGCAACCCGTAATGATGTCGTAGTAACCTGTAATGGTGCGATCATACGGGTGGGAATCTACCGGTTGTATCATGCTTTTATTTATCAGCTCGTTGAAATATCTTTCACCAATCTCATATAATCCTACCCCTGCTTCCTCATGAATAAAACCCTCGGCAACCCACTTCCATATCAGACTATCTTTCTCGATTAGATGTTCTTCTGGATATATGCTCATATACAATAAGCAAGTCCTTAGATAGCAAGGAAGATCATAGTAGCTAAATAAAAGTATCTTCCTCGTGTTGTGGACATCTTTGTTATCTTCATTTCCAAAACCAATTGAGTTGTACACCTTAGACCAAAACTCCACTGGTTTACCAACAAGCAAGCTAGCCATTGTGATTATAGCCAACGGTGCACCACCACATTTATGCAACATTTTCTCGTATACCTCTGCTGGCTGATGACAAGCGCCTTTGTTTTTGCCACCAAACAATCTTGTATGAAATAGTTCCTCAGCTAAATCATGAGAAAGTGGTTTTAGCTTGTATACTTCACCGGTTTTTGTCGCAACCTCGAGAATACGAGTAGTTGTGACTATCCTGCTTGCACAATTATTATCAACAAGAGCACATCTGATTATTTCCCACGCTTCTGTATCCCACATATCATCAATCACGATGAAGTACCTGCCCGCATCCGAAATGCAACAATCGTAATTAATTAGTGAAACTATTTGGTAAGGCGCCTAATTAAGCATCTAAAATATCCAGGGAAAAAAGGGGATGCATTTGCATGACAACTACCTAATGTAAAATAGGCATTATCCAATAAAGAAATAGTGAAATGATAGTTGCAGGAGAGAAATCATGTGGCCGTCCCCTTGTTCTGTTTAATTAAAATTTCTCGTTTTAAAACTGGATTGGAGTAATAGGGTGCATACCTCTTGGTCGCCAGTGATCTTCTGAGTTGGTCGATGAGCTGCCTTTCGTCCCATGAAGATAAAATAGAATCCTGATGCTTTTGCTTGTCGATTTCAAAGAGAATGTCATTGAGAAGTTTCTTCACGCTAGATTTCAGTCCCACCGGAACAAAAGCGCTGCAATCGAATTGCCATTGGAGCTTATCATACACTGCTTTAGCAAGACTAGTCTTGCCAAGACCTCCGAATCCAACAATAGAAACTATCTTAAGTTGCCTGGACACATCAGTATCCCCCTCAGTCAGCATCTCAGTTAGGTTGCTCAACGGCTCATCGATGCCAACCAGTTCTTTCCGATCTTTATACAGAGACATCAGGCGAGGGTCAACCGTTGCTGAGCCTGCTGGACTAGCAACCACATCATGGACCTTGTACCTATCACGCCGGTCAGCTGCCTCCTGGACTCGGGCCTTGATGCCCTTGACCTCGTCGGCGATCTGGTGGCGAGTCCTGCCCTTGGTGAACAGGTCGCCCATCTTCTCCATGAGCCGTTTGAGCTTGCGTGGTTTGTCGGCGGCAGCGGAAGAAGCCTTGGGGCCCTCGACGCGCACCAGGAACTTGTCGACGACGTCCTCCATTCTGTATGAGAGGTCCCTGACGTCGTCGGCCCAGAGCTGGACTTGCACGTCGAGCTCGTCCCGCGGCACGTCCCCGACCTTGCGGAGGGCGGCGTACATGCTTGTCAGCTCTCTCTTGAGGTACTGTACGTCTTCCTTGACTCCGGCCTGCAGCTTGTACTCGTCCGTAAGGAGGCCGCCGAGCTTGAGGAGGAGGCTGCCCATGGCCCCCGTCGCCAGATCCATGGCTCGCGGGCCGGCGGCACTGAGGTCGGAGCGGTACAGCCGGCGCTAGGAGGCTGCGAGCTGCCGCTGCTATGGTAGGGGAGGGGGCGAGAGCGAGAGCGAGGGCGAGGACGAGGCGGCGTCTGGGGATCGAGGGAGGACGGCGAGGGGATGTTATGGCCGGCGGCGCTGGCGGCGGCGGCGGGATTTAGGGATCTGGGGGAGGGGAGAGTGGTGGATCTGGCTGCGGCTGAATAAAAGAAGACCAGTGTCGTGAGAAATAATACCACCTCTGGGCTGGCTCACTTTTTTTTTATTCTGTCATTTTAACTCTTCAATGCAGGTAGGCACCACAAGGATGACTCCAGCTCACCTACTCAGCCTACTTCCAATGCAATGCATTGATACTTAACTTGTTGGTGCTAAGCATCCTTCATTTAATGGTTTTGCAACTAAAGTTTTTCATTTAAGTCTTTTGACTAGGTTCTCGCGCTTAGCATTGTTTCTTCCTGGGTCACCGCACTCACCTCTCTCCTCTTAATTACCTTGCCACATTAGACTTTTTGCCTACATGGCGGCCTTAGCACCTGTACAAGGTGGAGCATTGGGAGGGGCCTCAAACGTCCATTCTATCCGGATTTCATTTGTTTGCGTCGGTAAAACAGACATGATGCGGGTCCATTTGCATCATCTGTCAGATGAGCAGCTGCCGCATCTCAAAACTTTATTCACATTTCAACTTAAATTTAAAAAAAATGTTGCAAATAATTTAAACCTATATATAACTTAAACGTCCCCAAAGTCACGGTCAAACGTTGAAAACAAACTTGAAATTAAAAACAAAAACCTAGATCGGGTTGTCCATCGCCACCATGTTGCCCGTCTTTCGTCGCCGTTGTCCTACTTGTCGTTGTCTTTCCATGGCGCAGTCGATGTACTGCAGTGGCAGACAAAGGTGGGCGAGAGCCCCTGCAGCGGCTGCTAAGGGATGAGCGGGCGGCTCCTACAGCACTCGTGGCCGTTGCGGTGAGGGTGACCATTGCTCGACACCCAAACACGAGGCCATGTCCGGCGCCGTGGACGTCCACGTACATGACTTTCACACCAAGACGGGTTCCAGGCCGCGATGGGAGGCTCTTCCAACACCTTCTCCTTAACCTCTAGCCATGGCGTGGCGACGTTGCCGGCGGACGACAAGGTCAGCATCTCGTCGAGGCCCTACCGCTCAGCGCGGTTGTGCTCCCTCACGGAGTTCTCCATCACCCTCCTCACAAGCTCCTCCTCCTCCTCTACGGTCATGGTAGGAGGTGATGGTGGTGGGAACGAGAACGGGGAGGGAGTCGGTGTTAGACCGTGCACCCGCACACGGCCACACGACCGGGGCGGGCTAGGACCACATGTGCGACTAGCAGAGCACGCCCATGGCGGGCTCGAAGCACGAATGACAAAAAAGGTTTGCCGACGTAGATCGTGCTCGTCATGGAACCATGTGTCTCAAAGAGGGGAGTCCTCGGTGTACCTGGAGTTGTTGAGGAGGTCTGGAAGAAGGCGGGCGCGGTGGCGGTTGATCTCGAGCAGGCGGGTGCGGCCGCTCGCCGGGGCAGGAGGCACGGCACCTGATCTCTCTGTTATAAAAGGCAGTGCCTAGGAGGCTCTTAGGCACGCCTAGGCGCTAGGCGATGGCCAAACGCCTCGCCTAGGGCATAAATGGTAGTCTAGACAGTGCATGCAAAAAATTATTTACCCAAGCAAGAAATCATGCCATATTGCACTGAACTGCCAAACATCACATATTCAAATGGCAGCAGCTGGTAGTTAACATATTTATCTGCCCTAAATTAACATCAGTACACATATAATAACCACAAATACACCTTGATAGTAGAATCTATATTACCGCCTAGGCTGCGCCTAGAGCGCTTAAGCACCGCCTAGGCACTAGGCGAAGGCCAGCCACCTTGCTTACGCCTACCGCTTTTTTCAACCTTGCCTGATCTAGGCTTAGGTGCCAGCCGTTCGGGAGATGTGCGTCGCCCCACGGCAGCGGCATTGCCATGCCCCGGTACCGCTGGCAGATCTATGGAAGGCCACGAAGTGTATCACATTCGTTGTAAGGGGTAGGAAGTGAAGGTATTTCAAGGTGACAGTAAAAGCCTTTACTCCAAATCTTTGCAATTTATAGGGATTAATGGGGAACCCTTAGAGCGGCCGCGTCCACAGTGGAACCCCTAATTACCTTAGTCACAACCTGTCAGGGGAGACTAGAGTAGTGGCGTGCATAGCACGAAGTCTACCTAGAGTAGAATGTGTTATGTACCTGGCTCCGCCCAGCATAATCATCAAGAGTTGCTCAGGTATCCAGACTACACTACTGGAATCAGCTTCTTTGCCGTCCGCCATGGCGGACGGCAAAGACCTTTGCCGTCCGTCAGCTGACGGCAATAGGTCCGGCTGAATGGGCTACGGCAAAGGCTTCTTTGCCATCAGCTGGCGGACGGCAAAGATGAAACGATCTTTGCCGTCAGCCGACTGACGGCAATGGTCCTGGACGGCACACGTGACAAGTCCGGCCGTTAGGGGGCTAACGGTGAGCTTTGCGTCAGCTGGCATATTCATATCTCAGGAGAAATACCTCAAGGATGTGTTGAGGAAATTCGGCATGCAAGATTGCAAAGGCGTCAAAATCCCTATGCCCACAAATGGCCATCTACGCACCGATGAAAATGTTAAAGACTTCGATCAAAAGGTATACCGCTCCATGATTGGCTCTTTATTGTACCTATGTGCATCTAGGTCGGATATTATGCTTATTGTTTGCATGTGTGCCCGATTTCAAGCTACACCTATGGAATCACACCATAAGGCTGTGAAGCATATTCTGGATTATGGTATCCCAAGGGCTCTTTCTTTGATCTCATTGGATATTCTGACTCTGACTATGCTGGTGATCGGGTGGACCGCAAGTCAACATCAGGCACATGTCATTTCCTCGGACGATCCTTGGTATGTTGGTCCTCGAAGAAGTAGAACTGCGTATCACTCTCTACTGCTGAAGCTGAGTACATTGTTGCTGGATCCTGCTATGCTCAATTGCTATGGATGAAGCAAACCCTCAAGGACTATCACTACTGGAATCAGCTTCTTTGCCGTCCGCCATGGCGGACGGCAAAGGAATACAACGCGGACGGCAAAGACCTTTGCCGTCCGTCAGCTGACGGCAACAGGTTCGGCTAAATGGGCTACGGCAAAGGCTTCTTTGCCTTCAGCTGGCGGACGCCAAAGATGAAACGATCTTTGCCGTCAGCCGGCTGACGGCAACGGTCCTGGACGGCACACGTGACAACGTCCGACCATTAGGGGGCTAACGGTGAGCTTTGCCGTCAGCTGGCGGACGACAAAGTAACCAAATAGGACAGCCCCAGGTTGAACAGGGAGCTGCCACGTGGCATCTTTGCCGTTCGCTGGCTGATGGCAAAATGTTTTGCCGTCCGCTGGCGGACGGCAAAGATTCTGTATAGCCCCAGTTTTTTCTGTTTTTTTAAATTCATGCAATTTGAACACACAATGCAAGTTTCAACACACAAATTCCACAAAAGAAGTATCCAACACACAAGTTTCATCATATATACACATACATAATCAACACGTACATAGTTCCATCCATACATATTACAAAAGTTTCACATTGTTCATCCAACACCGTTATCCATCCATCCATATAACAAGTTCCATCCATGCAAGTTCATCGATACAAAATAAAAGCAGAAAGGGAAAAGAAGCACTCCATCCATGCAAGCTTCCGTGAATTAAATGAGATCTACCAAATGGGAAACAAGAAAGTTAGAAGAAGAACATGAAGAAGAAGAAAATGAAGAAGAAGAAGAAGACTGGAATAAGAAGTAAGCATATACTTAGCTAAAATGGATCATATTGGAGCTAACCTAGGTAAATTAGGTCATTTTGGAGCTAACCTAGCTCAAATGGATCATATTGGAGCTAACCTAGGTAAACTTGATCATTTTGGAGCTAACCTAGCTAAAATGGATCATATTGGAGCTAACCTAGGTAAACTTGGTCATTTTGGAGCTAACCTAGGTAAAGTAGGTCATTTTGGAGCTAACCTAGCTAAAATGGATCAAATTGGAGCTAACCTAGGTAAACTTGGTCATTTTGGAGCTAACCTAGCTCAAATGGATCATATTGAAGCTAACCTAGGTAAACTTGATCATTTTGGAGCTAACCTAGCTAAAATGGATCATATCAGAGCTAACCTAGGTAAACTTGGTCATTTTGGAGCTAACCTAGGTAAAGTAGGTCATTTTGGAGCTAACCTAGCTAAAATGGATCAAATTGGAGCTAACCTAGGTAAACTTGGTCATTTTGGAGCTAACCTAGGTAAAATGGATCATATTGGAGCTAACCGAGGTTAAATGGGTCATTTTGGAGCTAACTTAACTAATTATGCCATTTTTGAGTTAACTAAGCATAGTTATGCCATTTTTTACACAAGTAAGCCAAGTGTATATGTCATTATTGAGAAAACCAAGGAAACTAAGCATATTAGAGATAACTTAGCATATTAGAGCTAACTTATGTTATTTCGGAGGAAACAAAGCTAAGTATATATAGATCATTCTGGAGATCTGACATACCTGACATAGTTCACTCCTCATTCTTCTTCTCCTTCTCCTTCCCCATCCTGATGCGCCAAGAGCGGCGAGGCGGTGGAGGCAGTGGGATGCAGTCTTCTACCACAATTGGCATGGTCATGTCGCCCGGCTGTGGGATCGCCGATGCCACCACCATCGCGAGGTCATTGTCAGGCACCACCACCATTGCGAGGCCATCTTCAGGTAGCACCATCGCTAGGTCATCCTCAGCCACCACCATCTCTTGCCCATCGTCAGCCACCACTGCCGCTACGTCATCCTCAGCCACCACCATCTGTTGCCCATCGCCAGCCTGCACCTCCATATCCCCACTCTGCTCCTCTTCTTCCCCACTCCATTCCGGATCATCCTCGTTGCTGCTTTTGCTGCAGCCAGAGTCGTTGCTGCTGCTCCCATTGCCTGACCAAATGCAACAATGACCGTTAACAATCGATGTGAGACAAAGCAAAATGTAGAGGAAGAAGAGGCAGAACGTACCGGCATCGTCGTCGTCCTGGTAGCGCATGCGACACATCGTCGTGTTGAACACCTTCACGATGAGCATGGCGTCGCCGTCGTACCTGAAGAGAAGGAAGTACCCGTGCCGCAGGTTGTAGGCACGGTAGAACTGCTCCCAGCCACGACACAGGTACATGTGGCCATACCTAATCACCAACTCCACGTCCCAAAGCCTGCGAAGCGCGCTGTCGGCCTGTCGCAGCTTCACATTCTTTGGTCGATGGCCGTCCAGCATTGTCATAAAAGTGTCAGGCAGCCTCTGCAGTTTGGGACAAGGAGTGATGTGGCAAACAGCAGAGTTATCATAATGAGATGGGTGAAGGGGCCGGGAGATCTCTCCTTTTATATACCTGCCTCTTGGAGGAAGTCTCAAGTATGATACTAAAGAACTCGGAAGCATCCAACTCGTACTCCGGTGTGGCAGAGCAGAGCCTGCGGTGACGGCCTCTCCCCATCTCTAATAAGCAGCAGAAGAGACCAATTAGTATCTAGAAGCATATCTATAAACATAGAGCCAAGTTTCTAGACATGAAAGAAAACTAAGAAAAAAAAGCAATGCATTTGTGCTCAACAACATCAACAACACTTAATTAATTTGGTATGTTAGTTGGCAATGGCAATTGGCTCCCTTCAAAACTAGGGATTTCTTTAGACGTGAAAGAAAACTGAAAATGTTAAAAAAGAGAGCATAATAATCTAAAAATAGGGAAAAAATACACTTCTTCTTCCTCCTCTTTAATTATCTTCTTCTTCTTCTTCTTGATTGTTAATTCCTAAGGTGGAAGCAACTCTGGTTGGCAATATATAGTTGAAGTTACCAAGAGCTTGTTATCACTTTCCGCGGCAAATTGGTGTCAACGGTACCAAAAACATACTTATTTGTAATTATGAGTTCATATCACATAAATCCAGTATTGTCCCGGTTGGCATTGGTTCAAGTTTTGTCTTAACTACACAAATATGTACTACATTTCCAGGCATATAAGGTATAATATCCTTATGAGCTATTCTACTGGATAATAACATTATTAGCCATTAGATCTTCGACAAAATTAGGGTGCATCTTTGGTTCACAAGATTCTCAAAATATTGGGATCTTATGTCGTTTGCCCTTGAGAATTTGCTACTTTCTTTTTGCAGGATAACATCCGATCTATTCATATTCAATCATAACAGTATAAGGCTCTCTACTCTAAACCTAAACTAAAGTAAACCTAAACTAAACTTAAAATACAGAAACAAAAATAGAAAAAATACAAGAGATCTCACCGGGTGGAGGAGGGGGCGCCGGAGGGGTGGGGCGGCCACGGTGGTGGAGGAGAGGGGCGCCCGGGCGGCCGGGTGGAGGAGGGGGTGCCGAGCGGTGGTGGAGCAGAGGGGCGCCGGGGCCGCTGGGTGGAGGAGGGGGCGCCAGAGCGGCGGGGCGGCCGTGGTGGTGGAGCAGAGGGGCGCCGGGGCCGCCAGGATGGAGGAGGGGTTGTCGCGGCGACGGCTCGGGCACGGGGAAGGCCGGGGCGGCGCGACGCGACGACGGGGATGGCACGGGGTGGGGAAGGGGGTCGCCGGGGCTGCTGGGGCGGTGCAGCGACGGGGGTGGCGCGGGGCGGTGGTGACACGGGGGCGGGGTGGCGCGGGGCGGCGGCGGCTCGGGCACGGGCGAAGAGAGAGAGAGAGAGAGAGGACAGATAGAGCAACAACCAGACTATATGATTTTGTAGGGATAACTTTCTTTGGCCATGTTATTTTGAGAAGACATGATTACTTTGATTAGTATGCTTGAAGTATCACTATTTCTTATGTCAATATGAACTTTTATTTTGAATCATTTGATTCTGAACATTCATGCCACAATAAAGAAAATTACATTGAGAATTATGCTAGGTAGCATTCCACATCAAAAATTCTGTTTTATTCATTTACCTACTCGAGGACGAGCAGGAATTAAGCTTGGGGATGCTTGATACGTCTTCAACGTATCTATAATTTTTTATTGTTCCATGCTATTATATTACCCCTTTCGGATGTTTATGGGCTTTATTTTTCACATTTATATCATTTTTTGGACTAACCTACTAACCGGAGGCCCAGCCCGTATTGCTGTTTTTTTTGCCTATTTCAGTATTTCGAAGAAAAGGAATATCAAACGGAGTCCAAACGGAATGAAACCTTCGGGAGCGTGATTTTTAGAACGAACGTGATCCAGAGGACTTGGAGTGCAAGTCAAGAAGCAGTCGAGGCGGCCACGAGAGGGGAGGGCACGCCCCCTATCTTGTGGGCCCCTCGGGTGGCCACCGACGTACTTCTTCCTCCTATATATGCCTACGTACCCCGAAAACATCCAGGGAGCCAACGAAACACAATTTCCACCATCGTAACCTTCTGTATCCGCGAGATCCCATCTTGGAGCCTTCGTCGGCGCTCCGCCGGAGGGGGAATCGACCACAGAGGGCTTGTACATCAACACCATAGCCCCTCCTCCGAGTTGTGAGTAGTTTACCATAGACCTTCGGGTCCATAGTTATTAGCTAGATGGTTTCTTCTCTCTCTTTGGATCTCAATACATTGTTCTCCCCCTGTCTTGTGGAGATATATTCGATGTAAACTCTTTTTGCGGTGTGTTTGTTGAGATCCGATGAATTGTGGGTTTATGATCAAGTTTATCTATGAGAATATTTGAATCTCCTCTGAATTCTTTTATGTGTGATTGAGTTATCTTTGCAAGTCTCTTCGAATTATCAGTTTGGTTTGGCCTACTAGATTGATCTTTCTTGCCATGGGAGAAGTGCTTAGCTTTGGGTTCAATCTTGCGGTGTCCTTACCCAGTGACAGCAGGGGCAGCAAGGCACGTATTGTATTGTTGCCATCGAGGATAAAAAGATGGGGTTTATATCATATTGCTTGAGTTTATCCCTCTACATCATGTCATCTTGCTTAATGTGTTACTCTGTTCTTTATGAACTTAATACTCTAGATGCAGGCAGGAGTCGGTCGATATGTGGAGTAATAGTAGTAGATGCAGGCAGGAGTCGGTCTACTTGTTGCGGACGTGATGCCTATATACATGATCATGCCTAGATAATCTCGTAATTATTCGCTTTTCTATCAATTGCTCGATAGTAATTTGTTCACCCACCGTAATGCTATCTTGAGAGAAGTCTCTAGTGAAACCTATGGCCACCGGGTCTATCGTTTATCATATAAGTTTCCAATCTACTTTTATTTGCATCTTTACTTTTTGCATCTATATTATAAAATACCAAAAATATATTTATCTTATCATACTATCTCTATCAGATCTCACTTTCGCAAGTGGTCGTGAAGGGATTGACAACCCCTTTATTGCATTGGTTGCGAGTTCTTTGTTTGTTTGTGTAGGTGCGTGGGACTTTTGAGGAGCCTCCTACTGGATTGATACCTTGGTTCTCAAAAACTGAGGGAAATACTTACGCTACTATTGTTGCATCACCCTTTCCTCTTCAAGAAAAACCAACGCAAGCTCAAGATGTAGCAAGGCTTCCCCATCATATTGTATCGTTTAACCATGTACTCTGATTCATTGTTTTATTTATAAAGCGGGGCGAAAGTCCGTTTCCAGGAAAATCTTACAATGCACAATTTCATGAATGTTTTTTTGCGCTTGAAACCCCCTCTTTATTCATTGGTAATCAGAGATACATCATTGAGAAGAAAC
Source organism: Triticum aestivum (assembly GCF_018294505.1). NCBI lineage: Eukaryota > Viridiplantae > Streptophyta > Magnoliopsida > Poales > Poaceae > Triticum > Triticum aestivum. The sequence goes on from NC_057803.1 coordinate 742,761,917, forward strand.
GAAATTAAACCCTGGAGGGTTCATCTAACCAAATACTAGGATTATCATATCTAGCAATATGGGCTAATTCATGAGCCACTGTGTTATCCTCCCGTGGACAGTGCTCGAATATGACATGAACAAAGTTTGTCAACATATGATAGCACTCGTCAAAGATAGGAGCTCCCACACCTGCATAGAAATCTCCTTCGCACATGGTGCTAATAACATCAACATTGTCGGAGTTGACGACCAGCCGGTTGCAGCCAACAGTTTGTGCTAAATGTAAGCCAAATTTTAGCGCCATTGTCTCCTCTGTGAGGGCATGCAAGCAAGCCTCAACTTTGTTATTTGCAGCTGCCAGAAAGTCACCTTTAATATCTCCCGAAACAGCACCAAAAGTCCCCATAAGTGAATCAGCATCAAAACCTAATGTCTCCGCGTAGAAATACAGGAGCCACCAAGGCGGAATTTTGTAGAACTCTGTAGTGTGCTTGAGTGAGAGAATGCCCGTCCATACATATTATTTTATTCGGTCCTAGCGTGCCATTTCCGCCCAGCCTGCCCTTGTGTCGCGATTCAGGAATACCAATCGGTTTAAGGTCAGGAATAAAGTCAACACAAAACTCAATGACCTCCTCATTTTCGTGGCCCTTGGAGATGCTTCCTACTGGCCTAGCACGGTTATGAACATATTTCTTTAAGACTCCCATGAACCTCTCAAAGGAGAACATATTGTGTAGAAATACAAGACCCATAACGACAATCTCTTCATATAGGTGAACTAGGATGTGCGTCATGATATTGAAGAAGGATGGTGGGACCACCAACTCGAAACTGATAAGACATTGCACCAAATCATTCTCTATCCTTGGTATGATTTCTGGATCGATTACCTTCTGAGAGATTGCATTGAGGAATGCACATAGCTTCACAATGGCTAATCGAACGTTTTCCGGTAGAAGCCCCCTCAATGCAACCGGAAGCAGTTGCGCCATAATCACGTGGCAGTCATGAGACTTTAGGTTCTGAAACTTTTTCTCTGCCATATTTATTATTCTCTTTATATTCGACGAAAAGTCAGACGGGACCTTCATATTGAGCAGACATTCAAAGAAGATTTCCTTCTCTTCTTTGGTAAGAGCGTAGCTGGCATGACCCTGATGTATGCCGTCTTTTCCATGCATACGTTGCTGATCCTTTTCGATAAAAAATAATATTATTGCATAGGTGCTCAGTTCATTCCTGAAAAATATCTCGTTCAGGCAAGATTTGATCGGCCCGACTTATGTCATGGCACAATCTTTTATTCCGTTTGGACTCCATTAACCTGACGTCTCGCTGGAACCTCATCACATCTGGTTCTTTCATCGTAGACACTATGTACTATGCTCTCACGCATTCTAAGGTACCAATGAGTAATAACAAGAAAATTTGAAAGTCGGAGATTCCACACAAATTTAAAGTTTTCATGTGGTATCATCAGGGGAGTTGTGTTAACCAGAGACAACCTCACATGGCGCAAGAAGTGTAGCTAATAAGTTCAGAATGCTAATAAAGGTGGACCGTATGCTTTACATGATCAAAAAATGAGAGTTGCATTGAAAGAGAAAGATTAAGGATATAACTGAAATCTGACAACCGAGTGACTAATGATCAAAAAACAAACACTAAATCTTAATGAGAAAAAAAAGTGACACAATGAAGAAAAATAAGGCTCTGAAACTTCATGCTAACTAGCTAAAAATTGACGATTTATACTTAGCGGGATCAAGAAAATGGCTTGATAACTTGACTAATCTTGTTATTTCTTTCTTGTCCACTACGATTGCACTATAGGTTAGAAGATTTCCGTAAAGATATACATATTACTTTCAGAAAATATGCAAATAGACCTGCTATGTATGCTCAATTATATGTAGTAATGAATTTTCTGAATTTTTCTGACTGGTCAATACCTGAGTAGTGGTCAGAAGACAAGAATTAGTTGATTCATTTAAATACATGTCCCTCCTAACTATAATGAACAATAAAATTTCAGTTGAATGTTTTACGTGCATTGCACGTGCAAGCTTACTAGTATTCACTAGTCACCCCTTTATGAATAGGCATACCGAAGCTTACTAGTATTCACTAGTCACCCCTTTATGAATAGGCATACCGAAACATGGGCGGCATACCGAAACATGGGCAGGGAAAAAAATAATGAAAGGGAGTGCAAAAGGAAAAAAAAACAATGATCACTACAAGAAATTGATTCCACCGCTAGCAAAGGTGCGATACAGAAACATAATGGACATGAATGCAGGGATGGGTGGCTTCACGGCTGTTCCACCATTGTAGAGAACGTACCCCAAGATGTATGACCTCGTCCACGCTGATAAAGTCTTGAGCTTTTATCAATGGAAATAATGGATGAATTGACTCCTGACCTGGTGTGTTCCTTTCTTCTAAGCAATGGACTTATGTTGAACTAAATTTGAACAATGGTTGCAGGTGTGACATAATATACATTCTCCTGGAGATGGGCCTTAAGGTACGGTGATCTTCAGGGACACTGTGGAGATACTAGTGAAGATACAGGCAATCACCAATGTGCTGGTTTCCGAATGATTCCTTCTTCAGAATCTGAACCATCTTCAACACAACAGGAAAGACAACAAGACTGAACTTGGTGGTGGGAAGTGACTTAACTTGCAGTTCATCGTCTGAATGAAACCTACTAGAGTAAATTTAAGTCATGGCTCTGCCGAAATAACATGAAGCCAGCATCATGAAGAAGAATCTGTGGGTACTACTACTACTATGATGGCAGTATAACATTTCGGGTACAAATCTCAAACTCATGACAGTATAATATTTCTTGTTTCGTCAAACACACAAATTAAGCTCAGTTTATATATGGTTCATCAAATCTTCATTGATGTACAGCCGGTCGGGGCACAAACAACAATTTTACTACAAACCACCCAGCTTAAATTTAATTGCAGGAACATCAAGTAAATCAAAATTAAGCTGATGTACGTCATGTCACGAGTGCTTTCTTAATGGAACATTAGGTAAATAAATAAATAAAATCTAAGCTTAATTTGCGTTTGAATGATGAAACCCGAAATGATATAATGACACAAGTGCTTTGGTGATTATATGGTACTCCAAGTTTATGTGGATTCCCTGAAAATAGAAGAGCCATTTCAGAGCAGCAACTGAGTTTCCATGGACGTCCGATCCGCGGCGAGATTCGTGCGAGCACACATGTGGCTGACGCTCGGGTGTCTCTCTGGCAGAGGAGTCGAGAGAGAAAGAGAACGGTTCCGCTCACGGCAGTGGCGGTGGTGGCGGAGGTTGCCCTGCGCCGGCACCATCCTGTCCCAGAGCTCGACTGGAGTCGTCGCTGATTGATCTGTAAGGGTTGGAATCGTCGCTGATTGGAGCTCTAAGAGTTCCTGAAACTGTTGATTCAGTGCCGTATCTAAGTATCATACGGTCTAGTCTATATTCTCCTGACCTTGTTAAAAAGAAAGAGAGGATAGATAGCATCTCCGTCCATACGTCCGTCCCGTGGTCGGAAGGAGGAAGATTGTCAGGCCCCGAATGGAGTCGACCTCAGGACTGCAACGGACCTGGAGCTACAGCCAAATATTCAGAGTTGAGAAAACGGAGCAAAAGCAGAGGAAGCGACGTGCAAATATTGAGAGTTGAGAAAACAGAGCAAAGCAGAGGCTAACTACAGGCAAAGCAGAGTTCTGAAAACAGAGCAACGAAATGCAAGTATTCAGAGTTTCGAAAGCAGGGGAAACAGAGGTTGCAGTCTGTATCCGTTCGTATTGCCTATCTTTGTCCACTGCCTTCTGCCTTCACCCTCGCTGATAATTGCACGGTGAGAGAGAGAGAGAGAGAGAGAGAGAGAGAGAGAGAGAGAGAGAGAGAGAGAGAGAGAGAGAGAGAGAGAGAGAGAGAGAGAGAGAGAGAGAGAGAGAGAGATGCCGGTGTGGCAGTGAGCCGAGGTTGCCCGTAGCCCCGGCACCATCCCATCGAAAAGCTTGAGTGAAGTCGCGGCGGCTTGATCTGTACTACCTAGCTAGCAAGGGTTCCTGATGTGGATTCGGTGCCATAGATCGAGTACTGCTACACAGTCTAGTGTGTATTCTCCATGTTAAAAAGAAAGAGGGGATATATAGCAGCCATTAACGCTAGTGTGTAACATCCCAAAGAAGTAGGACACGAAAGATGTAGATTTAGTATCTGTACAATTGAATAGCATGCATTTGAAAAATGTGGGGAAATTACAAACTTTTTTATTTTTAATTTTGAGATAACAAAGTGATTGAGATATGAACTTGGTGATGAGTTAGAGCTAGGTCATCATAAGTTTGAAGTAAATTTCAACATGATCTTTGTTCAAATCCAAAAATTGGGCTTTCAAATTTCAATAATAACACAAGTGAGTCTTTGACTCATAACCACTTGCACAAGATAGATGGTTCTAAAACAAACATGAACCATACAAATATGTTTGAATTCAAAATTGAGGTTTGAATTATTCAAACTTGAGTTCAAATGAGAAAATTCATAACAAATAGAATAAAATTCAGAAAAAATATAATAAAAAAATCACAATGCTCACAAAAGTATTCTTATCCACAACAGTATTTTACAACATCAATTACAAGAGGAAATATCAATTCGCCAAATACATAAATACATAATCCCAATCTCCGTGATGGACTTCGTTGCCTTGCCTCCCGGGGAGGTCGTTCCTAGTTAGTTCCCGTTATTAGTCCACTTGCATTGCTTGTATTCACAATTGGCAAATTAACCTCCATGATTGCTATCATTGTCTCAAATGCGATAGCGAGCCTATGTAATTAGAATAGATAATCAGAGGTTAGCATTGTGAAATTGGATAGAATCATAATATATAATAACAGAGAAAAAACAAACCAAGCAAGAATAGTTGAGTTGAGGATTATAGTTTATGAGAAACCATTTTGTGCCTCTCAGCGTTAGACTCAAAATTGGCATAATTCTTTTAGCTAGACTAGTAATAACTTGAGAATAAAATATACAAGCATTTGTCAGTTTGTTGTCTTTATTTGCACACCCACAATGTTTCGGGTTGTCCAAGTTTTCATGTATAGTACTCTGTCCATTTTTATAGGTGGCATTAGCATTTGAAACATTCAAGCATCCACCATTTACATTCAACGTTTCATTAAAGAGCTTGCTTTACAAAATTTCTAAAAATAATAGTGCTAGCATCAATTGCTTCTTTTTTTTCTCATTCTTTGGTCAATATGTACTTTCTACAAATCCCGGAGCAATTTGTGGGATATTCTTTAGTTATTATAGAGAAGCCACCCCCAACATGTATTTTAGAGATAAATGAAAATGCTAATACAAAAAAAAGAACTTGAGAAGTACCTGAGTGGGCCATTTGTGTCTGGGACAAATACCAAATCACGACACTTGCTGTCGGTAATGCGAACCATTTTCTCAAGCCTATATAATTAGGAGACCGGCATTAGTTATATGTGTTGCTTTCAGGAACAAATAAAAAACCTTCCATGTCACTGGAGTAAATGATGCAATGCATGGCCAAACCTTACATGCAACCCCAAGAACAAAACAGAAATCAAGTAATACAGACAATGCTATTTTTTTAATAAAAAAACACTGCTTGTGGACAAACTACAGGTACCAACCCACCGGAATAGCTAGTTGTGCCAAGATATGAGATGACCCCATTGTAATCATGGTGGTTTGGGTAATCTTTATAGGTTGTGATAACATGAATGCAGTCTTCAGTATTTTAAACAGATTTTTGGTCAAAAATAGTATGTTTGAATCATGGAATACATGTATATCTTAAAAAAAAGAGATGGACAGAGCTAGTATATTGAGCAGAAACATTATAGTTACCTGTAGATAGTGGCATCCCACAAACATACAGTCCCGTCATCTAACACTGTAACCTGTATTGGAAGCTTTGGGTGGCAAGCAACCCAGGTCGTTTTGTGCCCACTCACGCTAAGAGTGTGAACAACTTTTTGTGTCTTCATATCCCATATCTGATTTTCACACAGATTATGAGGCTTATATATGCAAACAACTATTATCAATCCTGTTATGAAAACAATCATTAATGCTTAATATTCTTCACCTCAGAGATGTGCGAGTCAAATCTCAAAGTAACCATCAAGTGCTCATCACCGCGAGTGAACAAATAATCGGCCATGACGAATGACCCCGTCAGTGTGGTTTCAAGACTGGAAGGTTTGATGCTCCCGACCTATAAATCTCATGCAGTGAAGACATCTTTTAACATCAAATATACAAATAACTACCGAAATAACTGAATTTGTTGATTATTCATGAACTACAACATGCACACCGTACGAGGACTTAGGAAAGGAAGAGGCTATAACAAACCTTTACTCCGTCATAACGGGTAACACAAGCAAAAGTGTTGGTATCCCTTGGATTCAACTTGACACTGCGCACACCATTGTAATATGCAATCTCAGGTTTCGTGTTGAAATTTTGAAATATCTTCCACTTATTGCTCTTGTCCCAAACCTTGATATTTGTACCAATAGTAGATGACGAAAGAAGGTATGGCTCTGTTGGGTGAGCAGCCAGAGAGTTCACAGATTTCTTATCATGAGCTCTGAAGTTGTCGACCATGTGCAGCTTAGTGTTGGTGTAATTATAGACATAGATGTATCCGTGACCATCCCCCACTACCAACCATTTCCTTTCAGAGATAAATTTGACTGAAAAAACGGAATGTTTGGGAGGCCTCACTTTGATGCGCTGAGACAAGGCATGGAACATGAGTGCAGTCTTGTCTGGCACCTCATTGACCTGCAACTTCATCACAGTTTCCTGCCACACAATCAGCAAATTTAAGTTTCACCAACTTAATTTTCACTGCATTAGCAACCACACGCTGGCTATAAAGTAGCAGTAATGATACCTGCTTCTGGTAGTCCCAAATGGAAAAATTCCCTCCCTCATGACCCATCACAATCCTGTGATGCATATTATAGCGCAAATAAGAGGAAATCTTGGAATAACTAATATAAGAGTTGCGTCACTGGATGGGTTATAATTCTATAAATATGACTCACCATGGCTTAGTGGGGTGTGTGTCAATGGATGTCACCAAGTTCATTTTCTCTATTGATCTTGATATGATCTGGTAAAACCAGTTAACATAAATGCAAATAGTTAAGAGAATTAACTCCCAACAACTTTTAATCAGCATACTCTTTCTATGTGAAGTCATTACTCTCAATAAGATCAATACGAACTCTTTGTTTCTTTTTATTCTTTTTCTTTTTCTTTTTGTTATCCAGCCAAGATCATGGCAAAATAATCAAGCCCTTGACTCAACACTAATCTTTATTATATATAGCTCACGGACTCGATTACATGGAGGGATCATAAAGCAAAACTCAAAACTAGATCATGCTATAATCTTTATTCTACTAGATCAAGATACTACTAATAGGATCGAACTAAGAAAAACGGTAAAGATATGAGTTGTGATTGTGATACGATACCGGGGCACCTCCCCCAAGCTTGGCAGTTGCCAAGGGGAGTGCCCTTACCCATGTGATTATGTCTCCTTCTTTGTTGTTGGTGTAATATTCTTGGCGATGATTCCCCTCCAGATACGGTTCTCCTCCTCGAGCTTATTGACTTGCTGCTTGAGGTCCATTATTTCCTTGCGAAGCTTTCCTGTAACGGCTAAAGCTCCTTGCACCCAAGGGTGTTGCATAGCTGCGGGAGAACAAGAGACACTCCTCCTCATATTTTCATAAGAAAGAAATCTAACATTGGAAGGGATAACCGAGTTTGGAATAGCTGAGCTCTGTAGTTCCCCCATCGTAAACCCAGCTCGGAGGCGAGAGGTGACTTCTTGATCCTCCATGGCATCTACCCTCATCAAGTCGGCCTCCATCTCTTCCTCCGTTGCTGGCCCAAAGTGGTCAGCATCGATGTGTGCCCTTGGTTCCGGTAGGGCGCGCCCACCACCCTCGTGGGGCCCTCGTGTCCTTCCCGGACTGCCACTTATTTTTCTATTTTGCTAAATATTCCAAAACAGAGAAATATTGCCTTAAAAATTGTTTTGGAGTCGGTTTACTTACCGTACCACATACATATTCCTTTTCGGAGTCTGAAACGGTCTGGAAAATGTCCCTTATGTATTCCTCCGGGGACGGTTTCAATAATATTGGTTTCAACATTTATGGGATTACCTGAGATATAGTGTTTGATCCTTTGACCGTTTACCACCTTCGGATTTGTGCCTTCGAAGTTGTTGATTTTTATGGCACCGGAACGATAGACCTGCTCGATAACGTAGGGACCTTCCCATTTAGAGAGAAGTTTTCCTGCAAAAAATCTTAAACGAGAGTTGTATAGCAATACATAATCACCTACATTAAACTCACGCTTTTGTATCCTTTTGTCATGCCATCTTTTAACTTTTTCTTTAAACAACTTGGCATTTTCATAAGCTTGGGTTCTCCATTCGTCAAGTGAGCTAATATCAAATAACCTCGTCTCACCAGCAAGTTTGAAATCATAGTTGAGCTCTTTAATAGCCCAATATGCCTTATATTCTAGTTCGAGAGGTAAGTGACATGCTTTTCCATAAACCATTTTATATGGAGACATACCCATAGGATTCTTATATGCAGTTCTATAGGCCCATAATGCATCATCAAGTTTCTTGGACCAATTCTTTCTAGACCTATTAACAGTCTTTTGCAAAATTAATTTGAGCTCTCTATTGCTCAATTCTACTTGACCACTAGATTGTGGGTGATATGGAGATGCAATTCTATGATTAACGTCATATTTAGCAAGCATTTTATGGAAAGCACCATGAATAAAGTGTGAACCACCATCAGTCATTAAGTATCTAGGGACTCTAAACCTCAGAAAAATAACTTCCTTAAGCATTTTAATAGAGGTATTGTGATCAGCACTACTAGTTGGAATAGCTTCTATCCACTTAGTAACATAATCAACAGCAACTAAAATATGTGTATATCCATTAGAGGCAGGAAAAGGTCCCATATAATCAAAGCCCCAAACATCAAATGGTTCAATAACAAGTGAATAATTCATAGGCATTTCTTCACATCTACTAATATTACCAATTCTTTGACATTCATCACAAGACAAAACAAACTTATGGGCATCCTTGAAGAGAGTAGGCCAATAAAAACCAGATTGCAATACCTTATGTGCAGTTCTATCTCCAGCGTGGTGTCCTCCATAAGCTTCAGAGTGACACTTGCGTAGGATCTGTTGCTGTTCATGCTCAGGCACACAACGTCTAGTAACACCATCTACTCCTTCTTTATAAAGATGTGGGTCATCCCAAAAGTAATGCCGCAAATCATAGAAAAACTTTTTCTTTTGCTGGTATGTGAAGCTAGGTGGTATAAATTTAGCAACAATATAATTAGCATAATCAGCATACCATGGATTGCTACGAGAAGTGCTTATGACATCTAATTGTTCATCAGGAAAGCTATCATCAATAGGTAGTGGGTCATCAAGAACATTCTCTAACCTAGATAAGTTGTCTACAACGGGGTTCTCAGCTCCTTTTCTATCAACAATATGCAAATCAAATTCTTGCAGCAAGAGAACCCATCTAATAAGTCTAGGTTTAGCATCTTTCTTTTCCATAAGATATTTAATAGCAGCATGATCTGTGTGAATAGTTACTTTAGAATCTACGATATAGGGTCTGAATTTATCACAAGCAAATACAACTGCTAAAAGTTCCTTTTCGGTAGTAGCATAATTTCTTTGAGCATTGTCTATAGTCTTACTAGCATAATGGATAACATTTAATTTCTTATCAACTCTTTGCCCCAGAACAGCACCTACAGCATAATCACTAGCATCACACATAATTTCAAAGGGTAAATTCCAATCAGGGGGCTGAACAACAGGTGCAGAGACTAATTCTTTCTTAAGTATTTCAAATGCTTCTACACAATCATCATCAAAGACAAATGGTACATCTTTTTGTAATAAATTAGTCAGAGGCTGAGAAATTTTTGAGAAGTCCTTAATGAACCTCCTACAAAATCCGGCATGACCAAGGAAACTTCTTATACCTTTGATGTCCTTGGGACATGGAATTTTTTCAATAGCATCAACCTTGGCTTTATCAACTTCAATACCTCTTTCAGAAACTTTGTGCCCCGAGACAATTTCTTCATTGACCATAAAGTGGCACTTTTCCCAATTCAAGACAAGATTAGTTTCTTCACATCTCTGCAAAACTCGATCAAGATTGCTCAAGCAATCATCAAAAGAGGAACCATAGACGGAAAAGTCGTCCATGAAAATCTCACAAATCTTTTCACATAAGTCAGAGAATATAGCCATCATGCATCTTTGAAAGGTAGCAGGTGCATTACATAAACCAAAAGGCATACGTCTATAAGCAAAAGTACCAAAAGTGCATGTAAAAGTAGTCTTTGATTGATCTTTGGCCGACACAGGTATTTGAGAGAAACCAGAATAACCATCTAGAAAGCAATAGTGTGTATGTTTGCATAATCTTTCTAGCATTTGATCAATAAAAGGTAAGGGGTAATGATCTTTCTTAGTAGCTTTATTTAATTTGTGGAAATCAATTACCATCCTATAACCTGTGATAATCCTGTTTAAAGAATACTTCATCTATTTCCCTTCTTTCATTCATGAACATATCATTTTCATGGTCTAGAAAATAATGTTCTAAAGGATCACTAGGAGGTACGGTAATAGAAGCAAGACCAATAATTTCATCCTTACTAGGCAATTCTTCCTCATGATGTTGTTTACTAAATTTAGAGAAATTAAACTCATGAACCATATCATCCAAGCCAATAGTAACAACATTCTTTTTGCAATCTATCTTAGCATTAACAGTATTCAAGAAGGGTCTACCAAATATAATGGGACAAAATCTATCTTGTGGGGAACCAAGAAAAAGAAAATCAGCAGGATATTTAGTTTTCCCACACAAGACTTCAACATCTCTAACAATTCCCATTGCAGATATAGTATCTCTATTGGCAAGTTTAATTGTAACATCAATATCTTCTAACTCAGCAGGTGCAATTTCATGCATAATTTCTTTGTACAAGTCAATAGGTATAACACTAGCACTAGCACCCATATCACATAAGCCATGATAACAATGATCTCCTATTTTAACAGAAATAACAGGCACGCCTACCACAGGTCTATGTTTATCTTTAGCACAAGGTTTAGCAATTCTAGCAATTTCACCATAGAATTGAATAACATGCCCATCAATATTATCAGACAAGAGATCTTTAACAATAGCAATATTAGGTGTCGTGGTTCTAAGTCTGACAGTAGAATGGGGGGTAGGTATGGAGAGGCAAGATCCTAGCTATGGAGTAGTTGTATACGCAAGGGATTTACGAGTTCATGCCCTTCTCGGAGGAAGTAACAGCCCTATGTCTCGGAGCCCGGAGGCGGTCGACTGGATTATATGCGTATGTGTTACAGGGGTGCTGAGGGAGTCCCGGACTAGGGGGTGTCCGGATAGCCGAACTACCATCATCGGCCGGACTCCAAGACAATGAAGATACAAGATTGAAGACTTCGTCCCGTGTCCGGATGGGACTTTCCTTGGCGTGGAAGGCAAGCTTGGCGATACGGATATGTAGATCTCCTACCTTTGTAACCGACTCTGTGTAACCCTAGCCCTCTCCGGTGTCTATATAAACCGGATGGCTTTAGTCCATAGGACGAACAACAATCATACCATAGGCTAGCTTCTAGGGTTTAGCCTCCTTGATCTCATGGTAGATCTACTCTTGTAACCCACATCATCAATATTAATCAAGCAGGACGTAGGGTTTTACCTCCATCAAGAGGGCCCGAACCTAGGTAAAAACATCGTGTCCCTCGTCTCCTGTTACCATCCGCCTAGACGCACAGTTCGGGACCCCCTACCCGAGATCCGCCGGTTTTGACATCGACATTGGTGCTTTCATTGAGAGTTCCTCTGTGTCGTCACCGATAGGCTCGATGGCTTCTTCTATCATCAACAATGATGCAGTCCAGGGTGAGACCTTCCTCCCCAGACAGATCTTCGTATTCGGCGGCTTCGCACTGCGGGCCAATTCACTTGGCCAACTGGAGCAGATCGAAGGCTACGCCCCTGGCCGTCAGGTCAGATTTGGAAGTTTCAACTTCACGGCTGACATCCGCGGGGACTTGATCCTCGATGGATTCGAGCCACAACCGAGCGTGTCGCACTGTCACGATGGGCATGATTTAACTCTGCAGCCGGACAGTACCCTGGAGGCCGCACTTGAGCCCGCTCTGATCTTCAATTTGGAGCCGGCCGCGCAGATCGAGGATGGATGGCTAGACATCACCTCGGGCGCCGCAACCTCTACGGCGATAGAGCCGAACACCGATCTTGTCCCCCATAAAACTCGTGACTCCAAGGTGCCGGACTCGTTGCCGGACTCCGGACCTCCCGCGCCCCCTCCAGTCAAATCCGATTGGGCGCCGATCATGGAGTTCACCGCGGCGGACATCTTTCAACACTCACCTTTTGGCGACATCTTGAGTTTGCTAAAGTACCTCTCGTTATCAGGAGAGGCCTGGCCGGACTGCGGCCAGGACGGTTGGGATGCGGACGACGAAGAAGTTCAGAGCCCACCCACCACCCACTTGGTAGCCACTGTCGACGATCTAACCAACATGCTAGACTACGACTCCGATGACATCAACGGTATGGACGACGATGCCGGAGACGACCAAGAACCAGCGCCCATCGGGCACTGGAAAGCCACCTCTTCATATGACATATACATTGTGGATATCCTAAAGGATGGGAATGGCGAAGGAATAGAGGAGGATGACCCTTCCAAGAAACAGCCCAAGCGCCGGCGTCAGCGGCGCCGCTCTAAATCCCGCCATAGCAAGAATGAAGATTCTGGCACCGGAGATAATAATACACCGGATAGCGCCAAAGACAACCCACTCCAGCAAGATCCAGCGCAGGAGGAGGGGGACGCCAGCCCTCATGAGAGAGCGGCCGAAGAAGAGGTAGAGGACTATATGCCTCCCTCCGGAGACGAGGCAAGCCTCGACGACGACGAATTCGTCGTGCCTGAGGATCTCGTCGAACAAGAGCGTTTCAAACGCAGGCTTATGGCCACAGCAAACAGCCTCAAGAAAAAGCAGCAACAGCTTAGAGCTGATCAAGATCTGCTAGCCGACCGATGGACCGAAGTCCTCGCGGCCGAAGAGCATGAACACGAACGCCCCTCCAAAAGCTACCCCAAACATAAGCTGCTCCCCCGATTAGAGGTGGAGGCATATGATCCCGCTTCACCAGGAGACAATACGGTTGATCGACCACCCCGTGGTCGCGACAGAGAGGCCTCAAGGCCCTTCACTAGACCCGTACCCCGGCATCGCTCGAAAAGCACAAGGCCACAGGGGAACACTCCGGACCTGCGAGACATATTGGAGGATAAGGCAAGACAATCAAGATCGATCTATGGATCACGTGGGCGCCCCACGATACGGGACGATCACCGTCACCCCGGACACAGTAAGTCCGGCCGGGCCGAACACAACAGACAAAGCTCTTTTGAGCTCCATCGCGATATCGCCCAGTACAGAGGCGCCGCACACCCATTGTGCTTCACAGATGAGGTAATGGATGATCAAATCCCAGAAGGGTTTAAACCCGTCAATATTGAATCTTATGATGGCACAATAGACCCCGCGGTCTGGATCGAGGACTATCTCCTCCATATCCACATGGCCCGCGGAGACGATCTCCACGCCATCAAATATCTCCCACTCAAACTTAAAGGACCAGCCCGGCACTGGCTTAACAGCTTGCCAGCAGAGTCAATCGGGAGTTGGGAGGACCTGGAAGCCGCATTCCTTGATAACTTCCAAGGCACGTACGTGCGACCACCAGATGCAGATGACCTAAGCCACATAATTCAGCAGCCAGACAAATCGGCCAGACAATTCTGGACACGGTTCTTAACCAAGAAAAACCAAATCGTCGACTGTCCGGATGCCGAGGCCTTCGCGGCCTTCAAGCATAACATCCGCGACGAGTGGCTTGCCCGGCACCTGGGACAGGAAAAGCCAAAATCCATGGCAGCCCTTACATCACTCATGACCCGCTTCTGTGCGGGTGAGGACAGCTGGCTAGCACGCAGCAACAACCTCAACAAAAATTCTGGCAGTCCGGATATCAAGGACCGTAGTGGCAGGTCGCGTCACAACAAAAACAAACGCCGCATTAACGGCGATAACAGTGAGGATATGTCAGTCAATGCCGGATTCAGAGGCTCTAAACCCGGTCAACGCAAAAATCCATTCAAAAGAACAACTCAGAATTCTCGACCGCTTGTGCCAGATACATGGCACCCCTGAAAAGCCAGCTAACCACACCAATAGGGACTGTTGGGTGTTCAAGCAGGTAGGCAAGTTAATTGCCGAAAACAGCGACAAGGGGCTACATAGCGACAACGAGGAAGAGACCCGACCGCCGGACAATAGAGGACAGAAGGGCTTCCCCCCACAAGTGCGTACGGTGAACATGATATATGCCACGCACATACCCAAAAGGGAGCGGAAGCGTGCACTCAGGGATGTATACGCGATGGAGCCAGTTGCCCCGAAGTTCAATCCATGGTCCTCTTGCCCGATCACCTTTGACCGAAGGGACCACCCCACCAGCATTCGCCATGGTGGGTTCGCCGCATTGGTTCTAGACCCAATCGTTGATGGATTTCATCTCACCAGAGTCCTGATGGACAGCGGTAGCAGCCTAAACCTGCTTTATCAGGACACGGTGCGCAAAATGGGCATAGACCCCTCAAGGATTAAACCTACCAAGACGACCTTTAAAGGCGTCATACCGGGTGTAGAAGCCAATTGTACAGGCTCAGTTACACTGGAAGTGGTCTTCGGATCCCCGGATAACTTCCGAAGCGAGGAGTTAATCTTCGACATAGTCCCGTTCCGCAGCGGCTATCATGCCTTGCTCGGACGTACCGCGTTCGCAAAGTTCAACGCGGTGCCGCACTACGCATACCTCAAGCTCAAGATGCCAGGCCCTAGAGGAGTCATCACGGTCAACGAAAACACTGAACGCTCCCTCCGAACGGAGGAACATACAGCGGCTCTCGCGGCAGAAGTACAAAGCAGCCTTTTAAGGCAATTCTCGAGTCCGGCTGCCAAGCGGCCGGACACAGCTAAGCGTGCCCGGAGTAACCTACAACACGACCACCTGGCACGTTCCGAGCACGCGTAGCAGTGCGGCCCCAACCCCAGCCCCTGTAAAACATTAAGACAGACCCTACGCGTACTCCATTATGCTCTGAAGATACCATGGGCATGGGGCAAGGGGCTCGACCACGATAAGCCCAGACTGTGGCTCAACCGCACCAGGGGCTCTTAAGTGTGTCGTTTCTTTTTCTTTTCCTTTTATTTTTTACCTACAGGACTCCGTTCGTCAGAGGCCCTGTCCGGCAGTAGACATGCCGAACCCACGATGCAACAGCCAGGGAAGGAGAAAGGCTACGACGAAAATCCAGGTGGTCTCCATTATGAGCATTAAATCTGTTTTATGCATTATTCCGTAGCCTACCACTGGAGGGGGACATGTTAAACAGTCCCATTCCTTGCTTACCACACCACTTGTATCGTCCTGCACTTACAGCAGTTTTTATTGAATAGAGCAATGCAGCACATTTTTGCTTCCAATTGCATTTCTTTCTTACACATATGTTCATCTATGACATGTTGCATCCGTACATTTTGGTACGGCTAAATACACCAGGGTCTTATGTTTCCCGCATTATGGTGTGATAAGTCCGAACACTTTCATAAGTGCGGCACCCCGAACTTATAGCATTATATGCATCGGCTCCGAATCATGTTCTTGGGTCAATAGTTGGGTTTGCCCGGCTCCCATGTTTTGGTACCTTACGTTCCGTTTTATCGGCTAAGGTAGCACTGGGAGAACCACTGCGATTGCGCCCCAGTTGAGCTGGGTTAACGCCTCAGTGGAGAAAGCTAAAACTGACCGTCATGATGAGGCGAGAGCTGGTCGCTGTTCGTGAGGTTCTTTGCGAGTCCCTAAAGACTTATGCCGCTTCGAGCGAGGAGCCGGATTCTGTCCGGCCAAGGCGTGGATAGCGCCCCAAATTCGGCCTTCCGAAAACTAGGGGCTTCGCCGAAATTTAAAATTATATAATTCTATGGCTAAGTGAGAGTGTTCAAGCATTATAAGTCCGGTTGCCTTGTTCGTTGTGTTGAGCGCCTCCCTCGATGGACCCAAATATGGGAACAAGAGTGCCCAAATTTATCCCGAACACCCCAGCACTCGTGGCATGGGGGCTGAAGCCGACGACTTGCCATCTCTCAGATTTGATAAACGGCCGCACAGAAGGTAATATTTTTAATTAACACGTGTTGCTTCGCGCATATGAACTTAGTTTTCAGCGCACAGGATAACAAAACGCGAGTCTACTCAAAAACTTCTTCTTTGGAGCACTCACCCGCAATAATGCGGGCGCCCTTCAGCACACTCCTATAATACATCTCAGGCATGCGATGCTCCTTGCCCTATGGTGGGGGGTCCGTCACAAGCTTCTGGGCATCCATCTTGCCCCAGTGCACCTTTGCGCGGGCAAGGGCCCGACGCGCACCCTTGATACAGGCGGAGTGCTTGATAACTTCAACCCACGGACACGCGTCCACCAGCCGCCGCGCCAAGCCGAAGTAGCTCCCAGGCATAGCCTCCTTAGGCCACAGCCGAACTATGAGGCCCTTCATGGCCTGTTCGGCCGCCTTGTGGAGCTCGACCAGCTGCTTCAGCTGGTCGCTAAGGGGCACCGGATGTCCGGCCTCAGCATACTGAGACCAGAAGACCTTCTCCGTTGAGCTCCCCTCCTCGGCCCGGTAGAATGCGGCAGCATCGGACACGCTGCGGGGAAGATCTGCGAACGCTCCTGGAG
This sequence comes from Triticum aestivum, assembly GCF_018294505.1. NCBI lineage: Eukaryota > Viridiplantae > Streptophyta > Magnoliopsida > Poales > Poaceae > Triticum > Triticum aestivum. The sequence continues at coordinate 742,778,962 of NC_057803.1, forward strand.
AGCTCCGAATTCGGTAAGCGACAGGTAATTAACACTCACATGCTTACTTTGCATGAAAAATGCCTTACCGACTGCTATTTTCTTCACCGCCTCTATCTCCTAGAGGGCCTTGTAGGCTTCGGCCTTAGCGGCTTTGGCACTCTCAAGAGCCGTTGCAAGCTCAGACTCTCGAGTCTTCGAGTCACGCTCCAGGCTCTCATGTTTCTTCACGAGATCCTGGAGCTCTTGCTGTACCTCCGCCACCCGCGCCTCCTGTTTCTCTCGCTCGGTGCACTCCGCAGCCGCATTGCGTTCGGCCGCGGCCACCGCCTCCTTTAGGGTCGCCACCTCGTTCATGGCCCCTGCAATACCCCAGTTATCCTTGTCATTTTTCTTGCAACCAAATCCTTTTCTGTAAGGTACAATTTTCATAAGGTATTACTCACCTTCCTTTTCCTCGAGCTGCTTCTTGGCATGGCCGAGCTCATTCTCGGACCGCTCGAGGTTTTCCTTCAAAGTATTGACCTCCGCAGTCAGTGCGGTAGAGGTCAGCAGCACAGCCTGCAATCCCATATTGACATATTTTCATGACTCCTGCGTTTATCTTTCTAAAGATCCTCGGTCTGGCTTTTCTTTCCGAACACCGAACCGAGCATCAGGGGCTACTGTCTATGTGGTACCATTTTACATATATTTAAATTCTTACCTCAAAGCCTGTTAGAAGGCTGCCGCAGGCTTCGGTCAGCCCGCTCTTCGCGAGCTGAACCTTCTGAATCACCGCACTCATAACAGTGCGGTGTTCCTCTTCGATGGAGGCGCCATTGAGCGCCTCCAGCAAATTATCCGGCACCTCCGGTGGACGGAGGCAGCCGGCATCGCGGTCTTGCCCTTCTTACGAAGGGGTCGCCCGCTGGACTCCGGAGCCACTATGGGTTCCGGGGCTGAGTCCGGTGCAAAGTCTTGGAGGTTGTCCTGTGACACCTCCGAGGCCCTCTCCTCCTGGTGGGTCCCTTCCTGGGATCCCACCTCAGCATCATCCGCATCACGGGGGGTGGAGGTAGTCGGAAGAGAATCCATATCCGACGCCCATAAGGACCCGCTCGACGAAGTGGGGAGATCATCCTTAGGCGGACTACAGGGTTGTATGCGGCATTAGAAAGACATAATGTGGCGGAAAACGAAAACCTTGAAGTTATTTGGGAGTCCGGATACTTACGATCTCGCCAGAGGCTTGGCCCTTGGAGACCAGTCCTCGTCGTCGTCACTAGCGTTGGCGGAACAGTCCGGGGGAAGAGTTTTTCCCCTCTTGGACCCTTCGGCCTCCCTTGTTGGGGAGGCCTTCCTTTTCTTCCCTCCCCCCGCTGGGGGAGAGGCTTTCTTCTTCTCCTCCTCTCCTTGGTGGGAGGAGTCGGCCTCGGATTCATCGTCCAATAGCACCTGAAAACGGGAACTCTTCCGAGTCCCCGTGGCCTTCTTCTTGGCCTTCTTCTCCGGCACCACGTGGGGTGCCGGAGCCAGCAGCCCCGTTAGGCGGGCGTCAGCTGGGTCCTCTGGCAATGGGGCTGGACAGATAGCCTGTGCGGCCTTCTTCAGCCAGTCCTGTCAAAGGAAAGGGAGTTTAGATCCCGCATAGAGTCAAACTATGAATAACAAGCGTCCCGTAAAGGACAATATCACTTACCTCGTTAGCTGGACGCTGCGAGCTGAATCCGCGATCATCGGTAGAGGATGCGGGAGCGTCGGCGCCCTTGAACAACACCTTCCAGACCTCTTCGTACGTAGTGTCGAAGAGCCCATTCAAAGTCTGGTGCTGCGCCGGATCGAACTCCCACATATTGAAGCCCCGTCGTTGGCACGGGAGAATCTGGCGGATGAGCATGACCTGGACTACGTTGACAAGCTTGAGCTTCTTGTCCACCAGCTTTTGGACGCAGGCTTGGAGTCCGGTCAGCTCCTTCGAATCGCCCCATATCCGGCCGCTCTCTTTCCAGGAGGTGAGCCGTGTGGGGATGCCGGATCTGAATTCGAGGGCCGCTGCCCATTCGGGATCACGCGGCTCGATGATGTAGAACCACCCCGATTGCCACCCCTTGATGGTTTCCACAAAGGTGCCCTCCAGCCACGTAACGTGGGACATCCTGCCCACCATGGCGCCTCCGCACTCCGCTTGGCTGCCCTTCACAACCTTCGGCTTGACACTGAAGGTCTTGAGCCACAAGCCGAAGTGGGGCTGGATGCAGAGGAAGGCCTCACACACGACGATAAACACCGAGATGTTGAGAATAAAATTTGGGGCCAGATCATGGAAATCTAGGCCATAGTAGAACATGAGCCCCCGGACGAAGGGATGAAGTGGGAAGCCCAGTCCGCGGAGGAAATGGGGAAGGAATACTACCCTCTCATGGGGCCTGGGGGTGGGGATGAGCTCTCCCTCATCGGGGAGCCGGTGCGCGATGTCGCTGGACAAATATCCGGCGTTGCGCAGCTTCTGGATCTGCCCCTCCATGACGGAGGAGGCCATCCACTTGCCTCCTGCTCCGAACATAGTTGGAGAAGGTTGAGGTGAGAAGTGCGTACTTGGGCGCTGGAGCTCGAGTTCACGGAGATGGATAAGCCAAGGAGGAAGAAGGCGCAGGTAAAAGGGTTGGATCTTTATCCCCTTATATAGGCGGACAAACATGTGTCCCCACCGGCCTGGTAAAACTCTCTTATCTCCTAAGCTTCACAATCAATGGCGCGGTTGGGTTACCCACGTCCGTATTGATGGGAATCCCGGAATAAGGGGAACATGATCTCTGCTTCGACAAGACGTGCCAAGGAAACCGCCTCGCTAAACGCGCTGAGGTGGAATAATAAAAACAATTCGAGTAAATGCTTGGAAGTGGTGTGGCGTCACGCCACAGGATACATCAGGAGATTGATCTTGTGTAATATTATTCTCTCTACGGTGGTATGTGGAATTTATTTTTGCAGAGCCGGACACTATCCTGTATAAATTATTCGGAGGAGGAACCCGCCTTGCAATGCCGAAGACAATATGCGCGCCGGACTCGTCGTCATTGAAGCCTGATTCAGGGGCTACTGAGGGAGTCCCGGACTAGGGGGTATCCGGATAGCCGAACTACCATCATCGGCCGGACTCCAAGACTATGAAGATACAAGATTGAAGACTTTGTCCCGTGTCCGGATGGGACTTTCCTTGGCGTGGAAGGCAAGCTTGGCGATACGGATATGTAGATCTCCTACCTTTGTAACCAACTCTGTGTAACCCTAGCCCTCTCCGGTGTCTATATAAACCGGATGGCTTTAGTCCATAGGACGAACAACAATCATACCATAGGCTAGCTTCTAGGGTTTAGCCTCCTTGATCTCGTGGTAGATCTACTCTTGTAACCCACATCATCAATATTAATCAAGCAGGACGTAGGGTTTTACCTCCATCAAGAGGGCCCGAACCTGGGTAAAAACATCGTGTCCCTCGTCTCCTGTTACCATCCGCCTAGACGCACAGTTCGGGACCCCCTACCCGAGATCCGCCGGTTTCGACACCGACAGGTGCCAACCCTTCTACCTTTGGAGGGGGGTGGCTTATATAGAGTGCACCAGGACCCCAGCCAGCCCACGTAGCAGAGGGTTTAAGGTACATTAAGGCTAGGCGTTACTGGTAACGCCTTACATAAAGTATCATTATGATCATAAAGACTATTTAACTATAGACCATTTGGACGCCGAGTGGCTCTTGGTCTCCTGGTGGTCGAGTCAGTCTTCATGGTCGAGTGTCTTTGAATCTGTCGAGCGGAAACCTACCTGGTCGATTGGAAGGCCGCTTCTTTCGCGAGTGTCCTTGGGGAGGGTACCTTTGGGCAGGTCTATGACCCTACCCCAGGTACATGACTTCATCATTAGCCCTCGAATGGATCGAGGTTTGAGTGAGGAAGGAGTTGATAATCTTTCCGACCTGTTCTTCGTGTTGCGAGTGTGTCTTACTCTGGATCAACCACCTTTTAGTGATGGTGTCAACTTCTCTTTCAGTCGCCTTGATCCATTCTTCACATTTGTCGAGTGAACTTTGTGAACTTGAGGATTTCCAAGCGACGGATCGGAGGAAATCTGCTGTCTGACAGGTTGCTCCTCGGTTAGCGGATTTCGCGGGATCTGAATTTTGGGAAGAACGCAAAGCGGAGAAAACTGCGGCACTCGGATGGGATAAGACGATGGCGCCTCGATCTTCATGCCGCCTTTTTCTCCATGTACCGCGTGCGCGCCTGTTGCGGGATTTGACGGGATTGCTTGGGCCTACCGGTCAGCCACTCGGAAGCGGCCCCATATAAAGCATCAGACGGGGTATTTTGAACAGTGCGACCTCAATCTTCCCCTCCCTTCGCCTCCAAACCTTCCTGCTGCGCCCTTAGCCTGCTCAGCGCCGCAGCTCAGTACCTGCTTCGCCGGCGACCATGGTGAAGGAGAAGACCGCATCCTTGGAACGGGTGAAGAAGGCGGCGGCAAAGGCTAAGGGGAGAGCGCCAAGTCGGAGCGGATCTTCTTCGTGGTCCAAACTTCCGCAAGGTTGGGTCCAGGGAGACTGGATCCGCTCGACCATCATCGAGAAGGACCTCACCGATCTGGCCAACGAGGGACTGATCCCCCATGGGTCGGCGAGGCTTCCGGGAATGGAGTGGCAACCGCAGCCTGAAGAGGGTGAGTGCATTCTTCTAGCCACTCACGTAGATCGGGGATTTTCTTTGCCGCCGAATCCTTTCTTCCGGGGGTTTCTGAACTTTTTTGGAGCTCAACTCCATCATTTCACTCCCAACTCCATTGTATACCTTGCTGCTTTCATTTCGTTATGCGAAAACTTCTTGGGCTATCGGCCGCACTGGGGACTCTTCAAGCTTATATTCACTTGTCGCTCTCAGACGGTGAAGAAAACGAACCCGAATGACGAGAGAACCCAAGTAATCCAGATGTGTGGGGGACTCGGGGTCCAGATGAGGGGGAAGAGCGCTTTTCTGGCTATGACTCTCCCCGACTTGGTTAGAGGGTGGCAGTCGACCTGGTTCTACTGCCAAGACCAGCCTACGCTGGGGCAGTCGACTGGACTCCCTCCTTTCTCCATGAGTCGAGTGAACAAGCCATCTTCCCTGTAGGTGCTACCAGAGGAGAAGGCCCAAGTAAAATTGTTGATGGAACGCGTAGTCCAGCTCATTCTCGACGTGGTGACCGGCATGGATCTTCTGGAAGTTTTCCTCCGATGGCGTATTCAGCCACTCCAATACCAAGGCCATCCGATGTGGATGTACTCTGGTACGGATGATACAACTCGGATCCATCCAGAGGAGGTCGATGACGCCACACTGGAGAAGTGGATGACTGCCATCACAGGAAACAAAGATAACCCTCGCGGAGCTAGGAGGATTCCACCACTCGACCAGACTTACGAAGTAGACAAGGTATAACCACTTATCTCCGACTGTGATTCGGCTGCATTCATTCTGTTTAGATGCCAATTCATCGACTAAATTTCGCCTTGTTTTGTTGTCTTCTAGGTCACCACTGAGATGTACTCGATGCCCAACGGGGCGCAGGAACCAGTCGAAGAAGAAGAAGGAAGCGGAGGTGAAAGCCAGGAGGAATGGGAGTCCAACAACGAGGAGGATGAGGGGGATGACAGCTCTAATGAAGAGGAGGAGGAGGAGGAAGAGGAGGAAGACGTCGATCCTCCCCGCTCGGAGGGGAGGTCCCAGTTGACGCATGACCCGGCGGCCCGACGCAGTAAAGCTGTTGCACCCATTGGGTAGTCGATGAAGTGACCTAGGACAACTTCCCCTGCGCCGACTGAGAAACCGCCGAAGCAACCTCGAGCAACGTCGTCAAAGCCGGCGAAGGCCCTGCCCAAGATGTGGATGGTCATCCCCACCATCTCCGGGTAACCAGCAGAATCTTGTATTTCCTTATTCAACATGAGTGAACTTTTGGTCGACTTGATGACTGATCAGCCGATTCTTGAAATCTGCAGTGCCGCTACCTCCGAGACCTCAGCCAAGCACGAAGATCAGGAAATGGAAGATGCCGCCACCTCCAACCTTGGTATGATCTCTGTAGTTTCGCTTTTAGTCGATTGGATTTCCATGTTTACTTTTGAATCTTTCTTGTAGTTCCACCTCATGTCATTGATCTCCCCGACGATGACGAGGAAGCGCCGTTGAGGAAGAGGAAGAACAAGAGGGTGCCTGCTGGCAAGGCTGCTCAGTCGTGACGACACCTGAGACGCTGATTTCCGAGGGAGGCAACCCCACTCGGGCTTCTGTGTCTTTTGCTGTACCGCTGACAAGTGCCCGACCCACTTCGTCGACTGCTGATCCACCATCTCTCTTTGCTATACACCACGTCCTGGAAGACCAAGTGAGTGCTGCTAAGGAGGCTATACGCCAGGCAGGGATCATGATGGAGCGAGTGAAGGCAGTCCGAGAGGCCAGCCAGGCGGCCTATGATGCTAGTTCAGCTCTCCAGAGCAATGTCCAAGTAAGTCGATCGTTGCTTGCTCTGTTAGGATATGCTACCTGAAACTGCTTCTTTCTGAAGATTTCCATATCTGTACACCCACTGGGTGGGTGTGTCGATTGAGTTTTTGTGGGGGCACGCTGAGTGCACTCACTGGGTGTAGTCCCCGAGACTATGGTGGACGGCGTGCAGTCAACTATAGTCTTTATACTGTGAACTTCTTCACTTGACCTGGTCGGACCAAGTCGAATGGAACCGTAAAAAACGGTGGGGGCACGCTGAGTGCACCCACTGGGTGTAGCCCCCGAGACTATGGTGGACTGCGTGCAGTCGACTATAGTCTAAAGAACTGTTTTTTTACTGCGGCTGACCACTGACAATTAGCCATGGTTTTAGAATCATAACCTTTTTGCCTCTTTTGGTCGACTGGTCGAACCAAATTGGTAAAACCAGTGGGGGCACACTGAGTGCACCCGTTGGGTGTAGTCCCCTAGACTACTGTCGAATGTTTTGATTCGACTGTAGTCTTAGAAATGCTACTATTTTTCCTTAGTCACTCGGAAGTGATCTGTCTTTGATGTCTTTCGTTGATTGACTATTTGTAGAAATCTTGCGAGCTTGTGGCTCGCTATACTGAGTTAGAGAACAAACAGATCCAGCTCAACCTCGACTTGAAGCTTGCTCAGGAGAATTTGCAGAAGGCGAAGGATGAAGCAAAAGGTATGGCTAGTGAGAACATTGACGACTGTCTTTGTTTTTCTTGTTCATTCTCAACTCTGTTCTCATTGTTGCTTTGCAGATAAACTGGAAGAGACTCTGAAGAAGAAGGACCTTGACCTTGCAGAGGCACAGAAGGCGGCTTTGGAGAAAACAAAGCTCGTTGAAGAGAAACTTGCCTCAGTCGACAAACTTGAAGACGAGAATGCCAAGCTGAAAGCCGCTCTTGACGCGACCAACAAGGAAGTTAGTCGACTGAAGAACGACAAGATTGCTCTGTCTGACAAGGCCGGTCAACTGGCGGGGAAGCGAAATGACCTGGAGATTTATCTTGGAGGGCTCGCCAAGAAGCTGTTTCTCATGCTTGAAGGTAATCTCTTTTACCCGACTATCTTGCTATCACCGGCTCATCGCATGATTGTCATTTTGAGTCTGAGTTGTGTTTTCAGAATTCTGTCAAAACTTCAAAGAAGAAATCAGTCGAGTGGAAACCAGCCTGGACCCCATCAACTCTCTTGTGAAGGACGAAGCTGCTATGAATGTGCTCCGACTGGAGTCTCGCGTTGCTAGCGTGGTGGATTATCTTGCTCGACTGAAAGCTGCAGTGTCGCGGATCGACTCAACTCTCTGGCCAGATCATACGCTTCAGAATGACCTTGAATCCTTAATGACTCGACTGAATGAGATTCCAAGTCGAGTGCAAGAATGGAAAAAGTCTTCTGCCAGGTGTGGTGCTGACGTTGCTCTGTCTCTGGTTCATGTCCACTGCAAGGAAGCGCAAGAGGACAAGTTGGCTTCCCTCAAAGTTGCCAACACCAGGAAGTACGACTTCAGATCTTTCATGGAGACTTTCATCGCTGCTGCTACCTGTATTGCCGACGAAATCGACCTCGACCAGTTTGTTGCACCTTCCAGTCCTCCGCCGGAGGAGTAAAAAACTTCTAAGTCCCACCTTAAATTTGCATCGGAATGCCGAGTGGTTTTTGTAACCGACAAACTTTAACAGGTTTAACGCCTGAGCACTTTGGATCCGTAGGACGTTTATCTGAACTTGATTTATCCTTGAACATGCTTTATTTGCCTTCGAGAGAACTTTGCTCCTCATTCGGAAGATATTTCATTGTTGTAAGTAGTATCCTTGAGGTGAAACTCCAGTCGACTTGTACTTCATCTATCTTGCAGGTAGAGATGGAGCACAGACTGCGACTGACCTCGTCGTTCTTGCGGGTTGGGATGAACCGCACGTTGTACTTGTGGCGAAGCTCCGACGGAAAAGGTAGCAATCGACCTGCACCTCGTCGTCCTTGCGGATTGGGATGGACCGCACGTTGTACTTGTGGCGGAGCTCCGAAGGAGAAGGTAGCAGTCGACCTGGACCTCGTCGCCCTTGCGGATTGGGATGGACCGCACGTTGTACTTGTGGTGAAGCTCCGAAGGAGAAGGTAGCAGTCGACCTGCACCTCATCTTCCTTGCAGATTTGGATGAATTCCTTACTTAGGCGAGCACGGGGCTGTGGCTAAGCCCCCGAGTGGGAGGTTTGCTCTCCACTCGGTAGGATTTTTATTACTTAGGCGAGCGCTGGGCTGCATCTAAGCCCCCGAGTGGTAGGTTTGCTCTCCACTCGGTAGGATTTCTATTACTTAGGCGAGCACTGGGCTGCAGCTAAGCCGCCGAGTGGGAGGTTTGCTCTCCACTCGGTAGGATTTCTATTACTTAGGCGAGCACTGGGCTGTAGCTAAGCCTCCGAGTGGGAGGTTTGCTCTCCACTCGGTAGGATTTCTATTACTTAGGCGAGCACTGGGCTGCAGCTAAGCCCCCGAGTGGGAGGTTTGCTCTCCACTCGGTAGGATTTCTATTACTTAGGCGAGCACTGGGTTGCAGCTAAGCCCCCGAGTGGGAGGTTTGCTCTCCACTCGGTAGGATTTCTATTACTTAGGCGAGCACTGGGTCGCAGCTAAGCCTCCGAGTGGGAGGTTTGCCCTCCACTCGGTAGGATTTTTATGGTGTGGCTTTGAAGGAGAAGGTGGCAGTCGACCTGCACCTCGTCGTCCTTGCGAAGCGTTCATTATTTTGGATGTTAAGGCGAATCCTTGGGCCGCAGCTAAGCCCCCGAGTGGGAGGCTGGCTCTCCACTCGGTAGGATTTAAATACTTAGGCGAGTACTTGGACTGCAGCTAAGCCCCCGAGTGGGAGGCTGGCTCACCACTCGGTAGGATTTGAATACTTAGCCGAGTACTTGGACTGCAGCTAAGCCCCCGAGTGGGAGGCTGGCTCTCCACTCGGTAGGATTTTGAATAGTTAGGCGAGTACTTGGACTGCAGCTAAGCCCCCGAGTGGGAGGCTGGCTCTCCACTCGGTAGGATTTTGAATACTTAGGTGAGTACTTGGACTACAACTAAGCCCCCGAGTGGGAGGCTGGCTCTCCACTCGGTAGGATTTTGAATACTTAGGCGAAGCGGATTCGCAGCTAAGCCCCCGAGTGAGAGACTGGCTCGCCACTCGGAAAGGATTTTTTTTACAAACTTAGGCGAACCGGATTCGCGGCTAAGCCACCCACTGGGGGAAATTTCAACAAAAAGTAATAACAATCACTGGGAAAATCATAACATTCTTGTCTTAGATAGCAAACTACAAAAGTACTTTTATTACATCTCAACCGAGTGAGTATTTAAGTATAAAAGGGGCGGAGCAGCTCCGCATTCCAAGCTCGAGGCTCGTCGATCTGGCGATCAACGTTGTAGAGATGATACGCTCCGTTGTGGAGAACTCTTGTGATGATGAAGGGGCCTTCCCAAGTGGGAGCGAGCTTGTGTGGTTTCTGTTGATCCACTCGGAGGACCAAATCTCCCTCTTGGAAGGCTCGACTCTTCACATTTCTGGCATGGAATCGACGCAAGTCTTGTTGATAGATAGTCGAGCGGATAAGGGCCATCTCTCTCTCTTCTTCCAAGAGGTCGACTGCATCTTGCCGGGCTTGTTCCGCTTCTTCTTCAGAGTATAGTTCGACTCGAGGCGCATTGTGAAGCAGGTCACTCGGCAGAACTGCTTCAGCTCCATATACCAGGAAGAGTGGAGTTCTCCCAGTCGACCGATTAGGAGTGGTCCTCAATCCCCAGAGAACTGATGGAAGTTCATCGACCCAAGCTCCTGCTGCGTGCTTGAGATCATGCATTAGCCGTGGTTTCAACCCTTTGAGAATGAGGCTGTTTGCACGTTCTGCTTGTCCATTCGACTGAGGATGAGCAACTGAAGCATAGTCGACCCACGTGCCCTGAGAGGCGCAGAAGGCTTTGAACTTGTCATTATCGAAGTTTGACCCATTGTTGGTGATGATGCTATGCGGAACTCCATATCTGAATATCAACTCTCTGATGAAACTGATAGCAGTGCATGCATCGAGGTTCTTGATGGGCTTGGCTTCGATCCACTTGGTGAACTTGTCGACTGCTACTAGCAAATGAGTGAAGCCGCTTCTGCCAGTTCTCAGCGGTCCAATCATGTCTAATCCCCAAACAGCGAAGGGCCAGATGAGTGGAATGGTCTTCAAGGCTGAGGCGGGCTTGTGTGACATGTTGGAATAGAACTGACACCCTTCACACTTGTCAACTATTTCTTTTGCCATTTCATTTGCTTTCAGCCAGTAAAATCCCGCTCGGTATGCTTTAGCCACGATGGTCCAAGAGGACGCATGATGGCCACAGGTCCCCGAGTGGATATCCTCAAGAATTATCTGACCTTCTTCTGGCGTGATACACTTCTGGCTGACTCCAGTCACGCTTTCTCTGAACAACTGTCCCTTGATCACTGTAAAGGCCTTGGATCGACGGACGATCTGTCGAGCCTCTTCTTCATTCTCTGGGAGCTCTTTCCTTAGGATATATGCGATGTACGGCACTGTCCAGTCGGGAGTGATGACCACAACTTCCATAATCAGGTCGACCACGGCTGGGACCTCAACTTCAGTCGGATCATTGGCACTCTTTTGCTGCGGGGCTTCTTCTATGAAAGGATCCTCCTGCACTGATGGTGCATGAATGTGCTCCAAAAATACATTACTGGGAATGGCTTCCCTCTTGGACCCTATCTTCGCCAAATCATCCGCAGCTTGATTTTTCAGTCGGGGTATATGATGAAGCTCTAACCCCTCGAATTTCTTCTCCAGCTTTCTCACTGCATTACAGTAACCTGTCATAGCTGGGCTTCTGACATCCCACTCCTTCATCACTTGATTAACAACCAGATCCGAGTCGCCGTAGACCATAAGGTGAAGGACGCCGAGTGAAATGGCCATGTGCAACCCATACAGGAGTGCTTCATATTCTGCTTCGTTGTTGGAAGAATCAAAGTGAATCTGGAGAACATATTTGAGCTTATCTCCTTGGGGGGAAACCAATACAACCCCCGCACCAGAACCATTCAGCATCTTGGAACCGTCAAAAAACATAGTCCAGTGCTCCGAGTGAACTTGAGTCGGAAGCTGCTGTTCAGTCCACTCGGCAAGGAAGTCTGCTATTGCTTGGGACTTGATGGATTTCTTTGCCTCAAATTTGATATCAAGGGGAAGGAGTTCAATCGCCCATTTTGCCACTCGACCAGTTGCATCTCTGTTATGAAGAATTTCTGACAATGGGGCGTCGCTGACGACTGTAATGGAATGATCAGAGAAATAATGAGCAACCTTCTTTGTGGTCATATAGATCCCATAAACAAGCTTCTGATAGTGAGGGTATCTTTGCTTTGATGGGGTCAGCACTTCAGAAAGATAATAAACTGGGCATTGAACTTTGAAGGCTTTTCCTTCTTCTTCCCGCTCGACCGTAAGTACGGTACTGACGACTTGTCCAGTGGCTGCAATGTAAAGCAACAAAGGCTCTTTGCTGATAGGAGTAGCAAGCACCGGCTGGGTGGAGAGCAGAGCTTTTAGCTCTGCAAACGCTGCATCAGCTTCTAGAGTCCACTCGAACTTGTTTGACTTCTTCATCAGTCGGTAAAGAGGCAATGCCTTTTCACCGAGGCGAGAGATGAATCGACTTAAAGCGTCCAAGCATCCAGTAAGCTTCTGGACATCGTGCACACGCATAGGGCGCTTCATTCGGAGTATAGTGCCAACCTTTTCGGGGTTAGCATCGATTCCTCGCTCAGAAACGAGAAAACCGAGTAACTTTCCACCAGGAACTCCAAATGCGCACTTTGATGGGTTAAGCTTGATATCATACCTCCTGAGATTGGCAAATGTTTCAGCAAGGTCAGTCAACAGGTCGGAACCCTTTCGTGACTTGACCACTATATCATCCATGTACGCTTCCACATTCCGACTGATTTGAGTGAGCAAACACTTTTGAATCATCCTCATGAATGTGGCTCCGGCATTCTTGAGACCGAATGGCATGGTGACATAACAGAAGCACCCGAATGGAGTGATGAACGCTCTTTTAATCTCATCGGGTCCATACAGATGGATCTGATGGTACCCGGAATAGGCGTCTAAAAAAGACAACCTCTCACATCCCGCAGTTGAGTCGACTACTTGGTCAATGCGGGGAAGAGGGAAATGATCTTTTGGGCAGGCCCGATTGATATGCTTGAAATTGATGCACATGCACAACGATTTGTCCTTCTTGGGGACCATGACGACATTGGCGAGCCACTCGGAGTGGTAGATCTCTCGGATGAACTCTGCCGCTAAGAGCCGAGCCACTTCTTCGCCAATGGCCTTTCTCTTCTAGACGGCGGACCGCCGAAGATATTCTTTAACCGGTTTGAATTTTGGGTCGACTCGTAGGCGATGCTCAGCCAGCTCCCTGGGAACACCCGGCAGGTCAGCAGGCTTCCATGCAAAGATGTCCCAGTTCTCACGGAGGAACTGGATGAGCGCTTCTTCCTATTTTGAGTCGAGTGTTGTTGAGATGTTGGTCGGAGCAGCATTGGGATCTGTCGGGTGAATGTGAACCTGTTTCGTCTCACCAGTCGACTGGAATGCTGACTCCATAGCAGGCTTCTTAGCTCGCACCAAATCACTCGGATCTGTAGTTTTATGATACTCTTGTAGCTCTATCAACTGAGCATCGGCGATCTTAGAGCCTTTCTGGAAGCACTCTTCCGCCTTCTTCCGATTGCCTGTAACAGTGATCACGCCCTTGGGACCAGGCATCTTCAGTTTAAGATACACGTAACATGGCCGGGCCATGAAACGTGCATATGCTGGCCTTCCCAGAATAGCGTGATAAGCGCTCTGGAAATCCACGACCTCAAAGGTCAACTTTTCTTTCCGGAAATGCTTCGAATCACCAAAAACTACATCAAGAGCAATTTGGCCGAGCGACTCAGCCTTCTTTCCAGGAATGACTTTGTGGAAACTCATGTTACTGGTACTGAGTCTGGACATCGGAATGCCCATCCATTTCAATGTCTCTGCGTACAATATGTTCAAGCCATTACCACCATCCATCAGAACTTTGGTCAGTCGAGTGCCCTCGACGACTGGGTCGACCACCAATGCTTGCCTCCCAGGGGTGGCAATGTGCGTCGGGTGATCAGACTGGTCGAATGTGATGGCGGTCTGGGACCATTTTAGATAATTGGGCGTCGTTGGAGCGACCAAGTTCACTCCCGATTGATAACCTTCAATCGACTTTTGCTTCCGACGTCACCAAAAATCATCAGGGTGGAATTGACCTGGGGATATCCATCATCACTGTCATCTTTGTCCTCAACTTTGTCCGTCTCCTTATCCTTATCCTTGGGCTGTTTCCCTTGGAACTGCTGAATCAAGAGCCGACACTGTCGCGTGGTATGTTTCGGGTAAATGAGTTTACCCTCTTCATCTTTCTTCGTGTGAATATGACATGGCAAATCCAACACGTCATTTCTATCCTGGTCTTTCACCCTCTTGGGGTTCCAAGGACCCTTGGGTTTCCCCTTGAACTTTCCTGGGGTCACAGCCAAGGCCTCTCCGGGAGCAGCTGGCTCGGCTTTGCGCTTCTGCTTCCTACCGGAATTTCCTCCGCCGGCCTCATTGGCGGCCGATTTGTATTTACCACTCTGGAGTCGATCCTCTTCTTCACCATTTGCATACTTGGTGGCAATCTCCATCATCCGACTCAAGGTCATATCTCCGATTCAACCGAATTTCAAACTCAACTCTCTGTTCTTGACACCTTCTTTGAAGGCACAGACCGCCTGGTGATCAGATACGTTCTCAACTGTGTGGTGCAAAGTGATCCACCTCTGGATATAATCTCTCAAAGTTTCACTCGACTTTTGCACACACGACTGCAACTCCGTCAACCCTGTTGGTCGTTTGCAAGTCCCTTCAAATGTCCTGACAAACACTCGGGCAAGATCTTCCCAAGTGTAAATACTGCTGGGTGCTAACTGATTCAACCATGCTCTGGCTGAACCCTCCAACATAAGAGGCAAATGCTTCATGGCTACCTCATCGTTGCTGCCGCCGATCTGAATAGCCACTCGGTAATCTTCAAGCCAAGTGTCAGGCTTGGATTCACCAGTGAACTTACTGACTCCAGTCGCCAACCTGAAGTTGGGAGGAATCACCGCGGCTCTGATGGCTCTGCTGAAATACTCTGGTCCTGAGACATGAACTCTGCTGCTGGAGGGAATATCTCTGTCATGGCCGTCTCAGTGAGCTCTATTCCTGTCGACCAAGCCTTGAACGATAATAGATCTCACATCAAAGCCTGGTTCCCTGAGGTCGACTGGAACTCTTCGCCCAACACTGTGCTGGCGTCTGTCGTCCTGCTGCCGAGGAGCGTATGATCCACCTCTTGGGGGAGGAGTGAGCACTCGACGTCGATCATTGCGATCGAATCGGTGCTCATACTGCTCGCGGCTCTTGTACTGATCATCACGTCGGCCCCCATGTTCCTCACGCCTCGGGGGCAATCTCGGACTATGAGCCGACTGGACTGAATTCGCAGCGACAGATCGGCTGTGAATCCTATTCCGTGACTGTGATACGACTGAGTTTTGGTCTCCTGCCGCCCGGAGCAGATCTCTGATTTGTAACAAACCTCTACCTGCCTCCGACTGGGATGGCTGAATTGACTCTGCTATACGGGTGGCAGCTGCTAAATTCTGGATCGGAGTTCGATATACCGGAGTTGGTGGCTGGAAGAGCTAACGTCGACTGGATTCTAGAACCCTTGGTTGCGCGCGCTCGTCGAGTACTCTCTGAAGGTTCTCCAGTCGAGTGCGCTCAGCCAGGGTGGCCAAGCGGGCATCCTCCAAGGCACGAGCCTCCGGGGTTTCTCCAATGATAGGAGTGTGAAGCGCATCCATGTTCCGACGGTGAAGTTCCTCCCTCTGAAGCGAAGTAAGGGGCTCGGGCAGGTACTCTTCATGGGCTTGCGCCGGATCGCCTCCACCATCACCTCCATTGGTGTGGGTGAATCCGGGGGGACTGCGTGGTCCATCGACCATCAGGACCTCTGCCGCCGGGTCACTGCTATCATACTCGGACGCAGTCTCTGCGGAGCCAGTCGACAGGTCGTACAGGCCATAGAGGGATTCGTCAGGCTCGATCACCGCAACTTGGGGGGTGGCCGACTGGTAGGCCACCGCATGCCTCACCCACCGCTGAAGCCTCGACCGACCGGAACGCTTGCTCCGGCGGGAGACTGGGGGTGAGGACGGCACAGGAGCCGATCCATACTGGATCGACGGTTGCCGCAGGAGGACGCCGCGGACACACGTGCGAAAGTGCGTCGCCCCGCGGACGGGGAGCGCATCCACGTCGAGTGGAGCCTCCTGAAGCCAAGCGGAGTCGTCAGCGACGAACGTGAGCGCTCCGAGACGGATCTCGCGGCCCTCGACGAAAACTCCACCTGAAACCATGATGTAGGAGATCAAAAGAATCCCAACTTCTCCAACAAATCGCTAGAACACCTGCCCCACGGTGGGCGCCAACTGTCGTGGTTCTAAGTCTGACAGTAGAATGGGGGGTAGGTATGGAGAGGCAAGATCCTAGCTATGGAGTAGTTGTATACGCAACGGATTTACGAGTTCAGGCCCTTCTCGGAGGAAGTAACAGCCCTACGTCTCGGAGCCCGGAGGCGGTCGACTGGATTATATGCGTATGTGTTACAAGGGTGCCAACCCTTCTACCTGTGGAGGGGGGTGGCTTATATAGAGTGCGCCAGGACCCCAGCCAGCCCACGTAGCAGAGGGTTTAAGGTACGTTAAGGCTAGGCGTTACTGGTAACGCCTTACATAAAGTATCATTATGCTCATAAAGACTATTTAACTACAGACCGTTTGGACGCCGAGTGGCTCTTGGTCTCCTGGTGGTCGAGTGAGTCTTCATGGTCGAGTGTCTTTGAATCTGTCGAGCGGAAACCTACCAGGTCGACTGGAAGGTCGCTTCTTTCGCGAGTGTCCTTGGGGAGGGTACCTTTGGGCAGGTCTATGACCCTACCCCAGGTACATGACTTCATCATTAGGTTCTACTTTAACTTGCTCAGGAGGTGTATAAGTTCTAATATTGCTTTTACGAACAACAGTTGAAGCTTTAGCATGATCCTTCATTCTAACAGGGAAAGGTGGTTTCTCAACATAAGAAGTAGGAACAATAGGATCATTATAAGTGACAGTCTTTTCTTCAACTTTAATAGGTGCAGCTACTTTTACTTCTATGGGAGGATGATATTTAAACCACTTCTCCTTGGGGAGATCAACATAAGTAGCAAAAGATTCACAAAAAGAGGCTACTATCTCAGAGTCAAGTCCATATTTAGTGCTAAACTTACGGAGAATATCGGTGTCCATGAAAGATTTAACACAATCAAACTTAGGTGTCATACCTGACTCCTTACCTTCATCGAGGTCCCAATCTTCAGAGTTGCGTTTAATTCTATCCAATGAATTCCATTTAAATTCAATAGTCTTCATCATAAAAGTGCCAGCACAAGAAGTATCGAGCATGGTGCGATTGTTATCGGAAAGCCGAGCATAAAAATTCTGAAGAATTGTCACTCTTGAGAGCTCATGATTGGGGCATGAATATAACATTGATTTAAGCCTCCCCTAAGCTTGAGCGATGCTTTCTCCTTCGCGAGGCCAAAAATTATATATATAATTGCGATCACGATGAACAAGATGCATAGGGTAATACTTTTGATGAAATTCCAATTTCAATCTTTTATAGTTCCATGATCTCGTATCATCACATAGCCTATACCATGTAAATGCGTCTTCCTTCAAAGATAAAGGGAAAACCTTCCTCTTAACAACATCATCGGGTATACCTGCAAGGTTAAATAGTCCACAAACTTCATCCACATAGAGTAAATGTTCATCAGGATGCTTTGTTCCATCTCCTGTAAAAGTATTAGCTAGCAGTTTTTCCATCATACCCGAAGGAACCTCAAAAGGAGTTTCATTTTCAATAGGTTCAGTAGGTTGAGGAGCAACTCTTTGCTCTACTGGACGGGGTGAATACACCCCGAACAAGCCCCTCAGAGAATTACTTTCCATAGTAACAAGTAACAGAAAATTTCAGCACACTATATAAATTTTTCCTTACCAAATTCCACTTACCAAAGGTGCTACACTCCCCGGCAATGGCGCCAGAAAAGAGTCTTGATGACCCAAAGGTATAGGGGATCTATCGTGGTCCTTTTGATAAGTAAGAGTGTCGAACCCAACGAGGAGCAGAAGGAAATGATAAGCGGTTTTCAGCAAGGTATTCTCTGCAAGTACTGAAATAAGTGGTAAGAGATAGTTTTGTAATAAGATAAATTGTAATGAGCAACAAGTAACAAGAGTAAATAAAGTGCAGCAAGGTGGCCCAATCCTTTTTGTAGCAAACGACAAGCCGGAACAAACTCTTATAATAGGAAAAGCGCTCCCGAGGACACGTGGGAATATCATCAAGCTAGTTTTCATCACGTTCATATGATTCGCGTTCGGTACTTTGATAATTTGGTATGTGGGCGGACCGGTGCTTGGGTGCTGTTCTTGCTTGAACAATCATCCCACTTATGATTAACTTCTATTGCAAGCATCCGCAACTACAACAAAAGTATTAAGGTAAACCTAACCATACCATGAAACATATCGATCCAAAATAGCCCCTTACAAAGCAACGCATAAACTAGGGTTTAAGCTTCTGTCACTCTAGCAACCCATCATCTACTTATTAATTCCCAATGCCTTCCTCTAGGCACAAATAATGGTGAAGTGTTATGTAGTCGACATTCACATAACACCACTAGAGACCAGACAACATACATCTTATCAAAATATCGAACGAATACCAAATTCACATGACTACTAGTAGCAAGACTTCTCCCTTCTCCTCAGGAACAAACATAACTACTCACAAGGCATATTCATGTTCATAATCAGAGGGGTAATAATATGCATAAAGGATCTGAACATATGATCTTCCACCAAATAAACCAACTAGCATCAACTACAAGGAGTAATCAACACTACTAGTAACCTACTAGCACCAATCCCGGACTTGGAGACAAGAATTGGATACAAGGGATGAACTAGGGTTTGGAGATGAGATGGTGCTGGTGAAGATGTTGATGGCGATTGCCCTCTCCCGATGAGAGGAGCGTTGGTGATGACGATGGTGATGATTTCCCCCTCCCGGAGGGAAGTGTCCCCGGCAGAACAGCTCCGCCGGAGCCCTAGATTGGTTCCGCCAAGGTTCCGCCTCGTGGCGGCGGAGTCTCGTCCCGAAAGGTTGCTTAATGTTTTTTTCTCATCGAAAGACTTCATATAGGACAAGATGGACGTCAGAGAGCCACCAGGGGGCCCACGAGGTAGGGGGCGTGCTCCAGGGGGTGGGCGCGCCCCCACCCTCGTGAGCAGGGTGTGGGCCCCCTGGCCTTCATCTTTGGCGACGATTTTTCTTTATTTATTTTAAGATATTCCGTGGAGTTTCAGGACTTTTGGAGTTGCACAGAATAGGTCTCCAATATTTGCTCCTTTTCCAGCCCAGAATTCCAGCTGCCGACATTCTCCCTCTTCATGTAAACCTTGTAAAATAAGAGAGAATAGCCATAAGTATTGTGACATAATGTGAAATAATAGCCCGTAATGCAATAGAAATCGATATGAAAGCATGATGCAAAATGGACGTATCAACTCCCCCAAGCTTAGACCTTGCTTGTCCTCAAGCGAAAAGCCGATAACAATAAATATGTCCTCATGTTTAGATGTAGAGGCGTCGATAAAAATAAAATACGGACATGAAGGCATCATGATTATTCTCATAATAGCAACATATATAGATTTTGTCATATGATTACTTATGTTCAAGTGATGATCTTTTCACAATACAAAGGTATGAATCAGAAACCTTATTGAGCACCAACAAATTATAACCTCAGTTATTGAAGCAATTGCAATTTATCATAACGTCAGAGCTTAAAAGCAAGTCCACATACTCAACTATCACTTAGTCCTTCATAATTGCTAACACTCACGCAATACTTGTGGTTACTGAGTTTTAATCGGACACAGAGAAAGATAGGGGCTTGTAGTTTTGCCCCACAACCTTTTACCTCAAGGGTAATGTCAACAGTAACAATTCATGCTCCCCTACATCCAATTAGATATGTATATCGTGTTCTTTCCAACATGCTGAGCTTGCCAAAGGATAAAATGAAAAAGAAAGGTGAAGATCACCGTGACTCTTGCATAAGGTAGAAGATAATAATAAAAGATAGGCCCTTCGCAGAGGGAAGCAGAGGTTGCCATGCGCTTTTATGGTTGATGCACAAAATCTTAATGCAAAAGTACGTCACTTTATATTGCCCCTTGCATGTGGAACTTTATTATGCAGTCCGTTGCTTTTATTACTTCCACAACAAGTTCGTACAAAGCTTATTTTCTCTGCACTAATAAGTCATGCATATTTAGAGAGCAATTTTTATTGCTTGCACCGATGACAACTTACTTGAAGGATCTTACTCAATCCATAAGTAGATATGGTGGACTCTCATGGCTAAACTGGTTTAAGGGTATTTGGAAGCACAAGTAGTATCTCTACTTGGTGCTGAGAATTTGGCTAGCATGAGGGGGAAAGGCAAGCTCAACATGTTAGAGGATCCATGACAACATACTTTATCTCAGATATAAGAAAACATAACTCATAATGTTGTCTTCCTTGTCCAACATCAACTCTTTAGCATGTCGTATTTTAATGAGTGCTCCCAATCATAAAAGATGTCAATGATAATATATCTATATGTGAAACCTCTCCTTCCTTATTACTTCCTATTAATTGCAACGATGACCAAAACTATATTTGCCAACTCCCAACAACTTTTAATCATCATACTCTTTCTATGTGAAGTCATTACTCTCAATAAGATCAATACGAACTCTTTGTTTCTTTTTATTCTTTTTCTTTTTCTTTCTGTTATCCACCCAAGATCATGGCAAAATAATCAAACCCTTGACTCAACACTAATCTTTATTATATATATAGCTCACGGACTCGATTACATGGAGGGATCATAAAGCAAAACTCAAAACTAGATCATGCTATAATCTTTATTCTACTAGATCAAGATACTACTAATAGGATCGAACTAAGAAAAACGGTAAAGATAGGAGTTGTGATTGTGATATGATACCGGGGCACCTCCCCCAAGCTTGGTAGTTGCCAAGGGGAGTGCCCTTACCCATGTGATTATGTCTCCTTCTTTGTTGTTGGTGTAATATTCTTGGCGATGATTCCCCTCAAGATACGGTTCTCCTCCTCGAGCTTATTAACTTGCTACTTGAGGTCCATTATTTCCTTGCGAAGCTTTCCTGTAACGGCTAAAGCTCCTTGCACCCAAGGGTGTTGCATAGCTGCGGGAGAACAAGAGACACTCCTCCTCATATTTTCATGAGAAAGAAATCTAACATTGGAAGGGATAACCGAGTTTGGAATAGCTGAGCTCTGTAGTTCCCCCATCGTAAACCTAGATCGGAGGCGAGAGGTGACTTCTTGATCCTCCATGGCATCTACCCTCATCAAGTCGGCCTCCATCTCTTCCTCCATTGCTGGCCCAAAGTGGTCAGCATCGATGTGTGCCCTTGGTTCCGGTGCCGGATTAGATACCCGGCTCTCCCCGACTGACTCTTGAGAAGACATCTTGCTCTAATCTGTAGCAGCAACAGCTCAAAACAAGAACAGAGGATATTTGCATGATACGGGAGTCAAACCCTTCGGGAGAATATATAATGAATTTTTACCAACCAAAATACGTATCGTGCAAGAAAACGGAGTCCGGAGGGCACACGAGCTGCTCACGAGGTAGGGGGCGCACCCAGGGGGTAGGGCGCGCCCACCACCCTCGTGGGGCCCTCGTGTCCTTCCCGGACTGCCACTTATTTTTCTATTTTGCTAAATATTCCAAAACGGAGAAATAGTGCCTTAAAAATTGTTTTGGAGTCGATTTACTTACCGTACCACATACCTATTCCTTTTCGGAGTCTGAAACGGTCTAGAAAGTGTCCCTTATGTATTCCTCCGGGGTGACGGTTTCAATAATATTGGTTTCAACATTTATGGGATTACCTGAGATATAGTGTTTGATCCTTTGACCGTTTACCACCTTCGGATTCCTGCCTTCGAAGTTGTTGATTTTTATGGCACCGGAACGATAGACCTGCTCGATAACGTAGGGACCTTCCCATTTAGAGAGAAGTTTTCCTGCAAAAAATCTTAAACGAGAGTTGTATAGCAATACATAATCACCTACATTAAACTCAAGCTTTTGTATCCTTTTATCATGCCATCTTTTAACTTTTTCTTTAAACAACTTGGCATTTTCATAAGCTTGGGTTCTCCATTCGTCAAGTGATCTAATATCAAATAACCTCGTCTCACCGGCAAGTTTGAAATCATAGTTGAGCTCTTTAATAGCCCAATATGCCTTATATTCTAGTTCGAGAGGTAAGTGACATGCTTTTCCATAAACCATTTTATACGGAGACATACCCATAGGATTCTTATATGCAGTTCTATAGGCCCATAATGCATCATCAAGTTTCTTGGACCAATTCTTTCTAGACCTATTAACAGTCTTTTGCAAAATTAATTTGAGCTCTCTATTGCTCAATTCTACTTGACCACTAGATTGTGGGTGATATGGAGATGCAATTCTATGATTAACGTCATATTTAGCAAGCATTTTACGGAAAGCACCATGAATAAAGTGTGAACCACCATCAGTCATTAAGTATCTAGGGACTCCAAACCTAGATAAGTTGTCTGCAACGGGGTTCTCAGCTCCTTTTCTATCAACAATATGCAAATCAAATTCTTGCAGCAAGAGAACCCATCTAATAAGTCTAGGTTTAGCATCTTTCTTTTCCATAAGATATTTAATAGCAGCAGGATCAGTGTGAATAGTTACTTTAGAATCTATGATATAGGGTCTGAATTTATCACAAGCAAATACAACTGCTAAAAGTTCCTTTTCGGTTGTAGCATAATTTCTTTGAGCATTGTCTATAGTCTTACTAGCATAATGGATAACATTTAATTTCTTATCAACTCTTTGCCCTAGAACAGCACCTACAGCATAATCACTGGCATCACACATAATTTCAAAGGGTAAATTCCAATCAGGTGGCTGAACAACAGGTGTAGAGACTAATGCTTTCTTAGGTATTTCAAATGCTTCTACACAATCATCATCAAAGACAAATGGTACATCTTTTTGTAATAAATTAGTCAGAGGCCGAGAAATTTTTGAGAAGTCCTTAATGAACCTCCTATAAAATCCGGCATGACCAAGGAAACTTCTGATACCTTTGATGTCCTTGGGACATGGAATCTTTTCAATAGCATCAACCTTGGCTTTATCAACTTCAATACCTCTTTCAGAAACTTTGTGCCCCAAGACAATTCCTTCATTGACCATAAAGTGGCACTTTTCCCAATTCAAGACAAGATTAGTTTCTTCACATCTCTGCAAAACTCGATCAAGATTGCTCAAGCAATCATCAAAAGAGGAACCATAGACGGAAAAGTCATCCATGAAAACCTCACAAATCTTTTCACAAAAGTCAGAGAATATAGCCATCATGCATCTTTGAAAGGTAGAAGGTGCATTACATAAACCAAAAGGCATACGTCTATAAGCAAAAGTACCAAAAGGGCATGTAAAAGTAGTCTTTGATTGATCTTTGGCCGACACAGGTATTTGAGAGAAACCAGAATAACCATCTAGAAAGCAATAATGTGTATGTTTGCATAATCTTTCTAGCATTTGATCAATAAAAGGTAAGGGGTAATGATCTTTCTTAGTAGCTTTATTTAATTTGCGGAAATCAATTACCATCCTATAACCTGTGACAATCCTGTTTAAAGAATACTTCATCTATTTCCCTTCTTTCATTCATGAACATATCATTTTCATGGTCTAGCAAATAATGTTCTAAAGGATCACTAGGAGGTACGGCAATAGAAGGAAGACCAATAATTTCATCCTTACTAGGCAATTCTTCCTCACGATGTTGTTTACTAAATTTAGAGAAATTAAACTCATGAACCGTATCATCCAAGCAAATAGTAACAACATTCTTTTTGCAATCTATCTTAGCATTAACAGTATTCAAGAAGGGTCTACCAAATACAATGGGACAAAATCTATCTTGTGGGGAGCCAAGAAAAAGAAAATCAGTAGGATATTTAGTTTTCCCACACAAGACTTCAACATCTCTAACAATTCCCATTGCAGATATAGTATCTCTATTGGCAAGTTTAATTGTAACATCAATATCTTATAACTCAGCAGGTGCAATTTCACGCATAATTTCTTTGTACAAGTCAATAGGTATAACACTAGCACTAGCACCCATATCACATAAGCCATGATAACAATGATCTCCTATTTTAATAGAAATAACAGGCAAGCCTACCACAGGTCTATGTTTATCTTTAGCACAAGGTTTAGCAATTCTAGCAGTTTCACCACAGAATTGAATAACATGCCCATCAATATTACCAGACAAGAGATCTTTAACAATAGCAATATTATGTTCTACTTTAACTTGCTCAGGAGGTGTATAAGTTCTAATATTGCTTTTACGAACAACAGTTGAAGCTTTAGCATGATCCTTCATTCTAACAGAGAAAGGTGGTTTCTCAACATAAGAAGTAGGAACAATAGGATCATTATAAGTGACAGTCTTTTTTTCAACTTTAATAGGTGCAGCTACTTTTACTTCTATGGGAGGATGATATTTAAACCACTTGTCCTTGGGGAGATCAACATAAGTAGCAAAAGATTCACAGAAAGAGGCTACTATCTCAGAGTCAAGTCCATATTTAGTGCTAAACTTACGGAGAATATCGGTGTCCATGAAAGATTTAACACAATCAAACTTAGGTGTCATACCTGACTCCTTACCTTCGTCAAGGTCCCAATCTTCAGAGTTGCGTTTAATTCTATCCAATAAATTCCATTTAAATTCAATAGTCTTCATCATAAAAGAGCTAGCACAAGAAGTATCAAGCATGGTGCGATTGTTATCGGAAAGCCGAGCATAAAAATTCTGAAGAATTGTCACTCTTGGGAGCTCATGATTGGGGCATGAATATAACATTGATTTAAGCCTCCCCCAAGCTTGAGCGATGCTTTCTCCTCCGCGAGGCCAAAAATTATATATATAATTGCGATCACGATGAACAAGATGCATAGGTAATACTTTTGATGAAATTCCAATTTCAATCTTTTATAGTTCCATGATCTCGTATCATCACATAGCCTATACCATGTCAATGCATCTTCCTTCAAAGATAAAGGGAAAACTTTCCTCTTAACAACATCATCGGGTATACCTGCAAGGTTAAATAGCCCACAAAATTCATCCACATAGAGTAAATGTTCATCAGGATGCTTTATTCCATCTCCTATAAAAGTACTAGCTAGCAGTTTTTCCATCATACCCGAAGGAACTTCAAAAGGAGTTTCATTTTCAATAGGTTCAGTAGGTTGAGGAGCAACTCTTTGCTCTACTGGATGGGGTGAAGATACCCCGAACAAGCCCCTCAAAGAATTACTTTCCATAGTAACAAGTGACAGAAAATTTCAGCACACTATATAAATTTTTCCTTACCAAATTCCACTTAACAAAGGCGCTACACTCCCCGGCAATGGCGCTAGAAAAGAGTCTTGATGACCCACAAGTATAGGGGATCTATCTAGTCCTTTCGATAAGTAAGAGTGTCGAACCCAACAAGGAGCAGAAGGAAATGATAAGCGGTTTTCAGCAAGGTATACTCTGCAAGTACTGAAATAAGTGGTAACAGATAGTTTTGTAATAAGATAAATTGTAACGAGCAACAGGTAACAAGAGTAAATAAAGTGCAGCAAGGTGGCCCAATCCTTTTTGTAGCAAAGGACAAGCCGGAACAAACTCTTATAATAGGAAAAGCGCTCCCGAGGACACATGGGAATATCGTCAAGCTAGTTTTCATCACATTCATATGATTCACGTTCGGTACTTTGATAATTTGGTATGTGGGTGGACCGGTGCTTGGGTGCTATTCTTACTTGAACAAGCATCCCACTTATGATTAACCTCTATTGCAAGCATCTGCAACTACAACAAAAGTATTAAGGTAAACCTAACCATAGCATGAAACATATGGATCCAAAACAGCCCCTTACAAAGCAATGCATAAACTAGGGTTTAAGCTTCTGTCACTCTAGCAACCCATCATCTACTTATTAATTCCCAATGCCTTCCTCTCGGCCCAAATAATGGTGAAGTGTTATGTAGTCGACGTTCACATAACACCACTAGAGGCTAGACAACATACATCTTATCAAAATATCAAACAAATACCAAATTCACATGACTACTAGTAGCAAGACTTCTCCCTTGTCCTAAGGAACAAAGTAACTACTCACAAAGCATATTCATGTTCATAATCAGAGGGGTAATAATATGCATAAAGGATCTGAACATATGATCTTCCACCAAATAAACCAACTAGCATCAACTACAAGGAGTAATCAACACTACTAGTAACCTACTAGCACCAATCCCGGACTTGGAGACAAGAATTGGATACAAGAGATGAACTAGGGTTTGGAGATGAGATGGTGCTGGTGAAGATGTTGATGGAGATTGCCCTCTCCCGATGAGAGGAGCATTGGTGGTTACGATGGTGATGATTTCCCCCTCCTGGAGGGAAGTGTCCCCGGCAGAACAGCTCCGCCGGAGCCCTAGATTGGTCCCGCCAAGGTTCCACCTCGTGGCGGCGGAGTCTCGTCCCGAAAGGTTGCTTAATGTTTTTTTCTCATCGAAAACTTCATATAGGAGAAGATGGACGTCAGAGAGCCACCAGCGGGGCCCACGAGGTAGGGGGGCGCGCCCCAGGGGGGTGGGCGCGCCCCCACCCTCGTGAGTAGGGTGTGGGGCCCCTGGCCTTCATCTTTGGCGACGATTTTTCTTTATTTATTTTAAGATATTCCGTGGAGTTTCAGGACTTTTGGAGTTGCACAGAATAGGTCTCCAATATTTGCTCCTTTTCCAGCCCAGAATTCCAGCTGCCGGCATTCTCCCTCTTCATGTAAACCTTGTAAAATAAGAGAGAATAGCCATGAGTATTGTGACATAACGTGAAATAACAGCCCATAATGCAATAGATATCGATATGAAAGCATGATGCAAAATGGACATATCAAGGTTGCCTCATGTGCTTCATCTTTTTAATGTCTTTCGTGAAAATGATGGAAAGGAAAATTGTGCCGAAGTGTTAGAAGAAGAATGCATTAAAATGGTTGGCACTAAATATTTGAATGATGAGCATGATTGCAATGTTGTTAGTGTGAATTCTCTGAATATCCATGATGCTAACGATATGCAAAGCTACAAGCTTGGGGATGCTATGTTTGATGAAGATGATATTTTTAGTCCACCAAGTTTTGATGAGGATATTTATTATGATGAAAGCATGCCTCCTATTTATGATGATTATATTAATGAAAGTGGGTTTGGAAGAGTGCAACTTTAGGAAGTAATGATCCCACTATTTTGGAGGGTGTTGAATCTTATTGTGATAATTATGAAATTGGATTTGGAGAGGTCATGACTTTATTTAGTGATGAATCCACTATTTCAGAAGAGGTTCTAATTGATTATGAGAACAAAGTTGCTACCTATGATGAATATTGCGATGACATGTATCCTATAAAGAATAATGATAACCATGAAACTTGTCATCTAGATTTTAACTTTCAATTGGGTTATGCCTCACATGATAGTTATTTTGTTGAGTTTGCTCCCACTACTATTCATGGGAAGAAATTTGCTTATGTGGAGAGTAATAAAAATTCTATGCTTATGCATCATGAGAAGAGTGCTTTATGTGATAGTTATATTGTTGAATTCATTCATGATGCTACTGAAAATTATTATGAGGGAGGAATATATGCTTGTAAGAATTGCAATAATATCAAGTTTCCTCTCTATGTGTTGAAAATCTTGAAGTTTTGCTTGTTTTACCTTCCCATGCTAGTTGATTCTTGTTCCTATAAATTGTTTACTCACAAAATCCCTATGCATAGGAAGTGGGTTAGACTTAAATGTGTTAGTCATATGCTTTATGATGCTCTTTTTGTGTTTCAATTCTTATCTTTCATGCGAGCATCATTGAAATCATCCAGCCTAGCTAAAAGGCATTAAAGAAAAGCGCTTGTTGGGAGACAACCCAATATTTACCCTTAATGTTTTTATGTGTTCACATGATTATGCTACTGTAGTAATCATGTTTTGTAGCTTTTGTTTCAATAAAGTACCAAGTTAGAACTTTGGCATGGCTTACGGTAATAGTTAATTTGATCTTGCTGAAAAACAGAAACTTTTGCACTCACTAAACAATTTTCATAATTCACAGAAGCGTGCTTTTAAGTTTATTCTTTTTGCAGAAGATTAATAAACAAATTTCTTATGACTTACTAATTTATCAGGATTTTTGGAGTTACAGAAGTATTCGAAATATCCAGATTGCTACAGATTGTTCTGTTTTTGACAAATTCTGTTTGCTATGTGTTGTTTGATTATTTTGATGAATCTATGAGTAGTAATGGAGGGTATGAACCATGGAGAAGTTGGAATACATTAGATATTGCACCAATATGAATTTATAATGAGTTCACAACAGTACCTAAGTAGTGATTTATTTTCTTATACTAACGGAGCTTACAAGTTTTCTGTTGAGTTTTGTGTTGTGAAGTTTTGAAGTTTTGGGTAAAGATTCGATGGACTACGGAACAAGGAGCGGCAAGAGCCTAAGCTTAGGGATGGCCAAGGCACCCCAAAGTAATATTCAAGGACAACCAAGCAACTAAGCTTGGGGATGCCCTGGATGACATCCCCTCTTTTGTCTTCGTTCATCGGTAACTTACTTGAGGCTATATTTTTATTCACCACACGACATGTGTTTTGCTTGGAGCGTCATTTTATTTTGTTTATATTTGCTTGTTGTTTGAATAAAATCCCAATATCTGAAATTCTTAAATGTTAGAGAGTCTTCACATAGTTGCATAATTATTCGACTACTCATTGATCTTCACTTATATCTTTTGGAGTAGTTTGTCGTTTGCTCTAGTGCTTCACTTATATCTTTTTAGAGCACGGCGGTGGTTTTACTTTGAAGAAATTGATGAACTATCATGCTTCACTTATATTATTTTGAGAGTTTTTATATCAGCATGGTAAATTTTCTTTGGTTATGAATTTAGTCCTAATATGATGGGCATCCAAGAGGGATATAATAAAAACTTTCATATAAAGTGCATTCAATACTATGAGAAGTTTGATTCTTTATAATTTTTTTGAGATATGAAGATGGTGATATTAGAGTCATGCTAGTGAGTAGTTGTGAATTTCAGAAATACTTGTGTTAAGGTTTGTGATTCCCGTAGCATGCACGAATGGTGAACTGTTATGTGATGAAGTCGGAGCATGATTTATTTTTTGATTATCTTCCTTATGAGTGGCAGTTGGGGACGAGCGATGGTCTTTTCCTACCAACCTATATCCCCCTATGAGCATGCGCGTAGTACTTTGTTTCGATAACTAATAGATTTTTGCAATAAGTATGTGAGTTCTTTATGACTAATGTTGAGTCCATGGATTATACGCACTCTCACCCTTCCACCATTGCTAGCCTCTCTTGTGCCGCGCAACTCTCGCTGGTACCATACACCCACCATATACCTTCCTCAAAACAGCCACCATACGTACCTATTATGGCATTTCCATAGTCATTCTGAGATATATTGCCATGCAACTTCCCACCGTTCCGTTTATTATGACACGCTTCATCATCGTCATATTGCTTTGCATGATCATGTAGTTGACATCGTATTTGTGGCAAAGCCACCTTTCATATTTCTTTCATACATGTCACCCTTGATTCGTTGCACATCCCGGTACACCGCCAGAGGCATTCATATAGAGTCATATTTTGTTCTAAGTATCAAGTTGTAATTCTTGAGTTGTAAGTAAATAAAAGTGTGATGATCATCATTATTAGAGCATTGTCCTAGTGAGGAAAGGATGATGGAGACTATGATTCCCCCACAAATCGTGATGAGACTCCAGACGGAAAATTAAAAATTAAAAAAAGAGGCCAAAAAAAGAGAAGGCAAAAAAAACAAAAAAAGAGAAAAAGAGAGAAGGGGCAATGCTACTATCCTCTTACCACACTTGTGCTTCAAAGTAGCACCATGATCTTCATGATAGGGAGTCTCCTATGTTGTCACTTTCATATACTAGTGGGAATTTTTCATTATAGAAGTTGGCTTGTATATTCCAATGATGGGCTTCCTCAAATTGCCCTAGGTCTTCATGAGCAAGCGAGTTGGATGGACACCCACTTAGTTTCTTTTTGAGCTTTCATACACTTATAGCTCTAGTGCATCCATTGCATGGCAATCCCTACTCACTCACATTGATATCTATTGATGGGCATCTCCATAGCCCATTGATACGCCTAGTTGACGTGAGACTATCTCCTTCTTTTTGTCTTCTCCACAACCACAATATTCTATTCCATCCATAGTGCTATGTCCATGGCTCACACTCATGTATTGTGTGAAACTTGAAAAAGTTTGGGAACATCAAAAATATGAAAACAATTGCTTGGCTTGTCATCGGGGTTGTGCATGATTTGAGTATTTTATGTGATGAAGATGGAGCATAGCCAGACTATATGATTTTGTAGGGATAACTTTCTTTGGCCATGTTATTTTGAGAAGACATGATTGCTTTATTAGTATGCTTGAAGTATTATTATTTTTATTTCAATATTAAACTTTTGTTTTGAATCTTATGGATCTGAATATTCTTGCCACAATAAAGAAAATTACATGGATAAATATGTTAGGTAGCATTCCACATCAAAAATTATGTTTTATCATTTACCTACTCAAGGACGAGCAGGAATTAAGCTTGGCGATGCATGATACGTCTCCAACATATCTATACTTTTTGATTGCTCCATGGTATTATATTATCCATCTTGGATGTTTTATATGCATTTATATGCTATTTTATATGATTTTTGGGACTAACCTATTAACCTAGAGCCGAGTGCCAGTTTCTGTTTTTTCCCTTGTTTTTGAGTTTCGCAGAAAAAGGATATCAAACGGAGTCCAATTGACCTAAAAATTTACAGAGATTATTTTTGGACCAGAAGAAGCCCACTGAGCATCGGAGATGGACCAAAAGTGTCCCGAGGCCGCCACGATGGTGGAGGGCGCGCCCCCTACCTCATGGCTGCGTCTTGGACCCCCCTGACTTGTTCCCGACGCCAACACCTCTTATATATCCCCAAACTTCCAGAACAGAACCTAGATCGGGAGTTCCGCCGCCGCAAGCCTCTGTAGCCACAAAAAACCAACCGGGACCCTGTTCCGGCACCCTGCCGGAGGGGGGAAACATCACCGGTGGCCATCTTCATCATCCCGACGCTCTCCATGACGAGAAGGGAGTAGTTCACCCTCGGGGCTGAGGGTATGTACCAGTAGCTATGTGTTTGATCTCTCTCTCTCTCACGCATTCTTGATATGGCACAATCTTGATGTATCGCGAGCTTTGTTATTATAGTTGGATCTTATGATGTTTCTCCCCCTCTACCTTTTTGTAATGGATTGAGCTTTCACTTTGAAGTCATCTTATCGGGGATTGAGTCTTTAGGGATTTGAGAACACTTGATGTATGTCTTGCATGTGCTTATCTGTGGTGACAATGGAATATTCACGTGATCCACTTGATGTATGTTTTGGTGATCAACTTGCGGGTTCTGTGACCTTGTGAACTAATGCATAGGGGTTGGCACACGTTTTCGTCTTGACTCTCCGGTAGAAACTTTGGGGCACTCTTTGAACTTCTTTGTGTTGGTTTGAATAGATGAATATGAGATTGTGTGATGCATATCGTATAATCAAACCCACGGATACTTGAAGTGACATTGGAGTATCTAGGTGATAGTAGGGTTTTGGTTGATGTGTGTCTTAAGGTGTTATTTTACTATGAACAGTAGGGCTGATTGTGACACTTATAGGAATAGCCCAATGGATTGATCGGAAAGAATAACTTTGAGGTGGTTTCGTACCCTGCAATAATCTCTTCGTTTGATCTCCGCTATTAGTGACTTTGGAGTGACTCTTTGTTGCACATTAAGGGATTGTCATATGATCTAATTATGTTATCATTGTTGAGAGAACCTGCACTAGTGAAAGTATGAACCCTAGGCCTTGTTTCCAAGCATTGCAATACCGTTTTCGCTCACTTTTGTTACTAGTTACCTTGCTGTTTTTATATTTTGAGATTACAAAAACCTATATCTACTATCCATATTGCACTTGTATCACCATCTCTTTGTTGGGGAACGTAGCAGAAATTCAAAATTTTCCTACGTGTCACCAAGATCTATCTATGGAGAAACCAGCTACGAGTAGAAGGAGAGTGCATCTACATACCCTTGTAGATCGCTAAGCGGAAGCGTTCAAGTGAACGGGGTTGATGGAGTCGTACTCGTCGTGATTCAAATCACCGATGATCCTAGTGCCGAACGGACGGCACCTCCGCGTTCAACACACGTACAGCCCGGTGACGTCTCCCACGCCTTGATCCAGCAAGGAGAGAGGGAGAGGTTGAGGAAGACTCCATCCAACAGCAGCACAACGGCGTGGTGGTGGTGGAGGAGCGTGGCAATCCAGCAGGGCTTCGCCAAGCACCATGGGAGAGGAGGAGTAGGAAGAGAGGTAGGGCTGTGCCAGAACTTCGTGTGAAGCTCCCATGCGTCTCCCCACTATATATAGGGGTGGAGGGGCTGGTTTCTTGCCCTCCAAGTCCATTGGGGCGTTGGCCAAGGTGGGAGGAAAGAAATCCCATCATTTCCTTCCCCACCGATTGTTATCCCCCCTTTTTAGGGATCTTGATCTTATCCCTTCGGGATATGATCTTATTCCTTCTAAGGGGGGATCTTGGTGCGCCTTGACCAGGGGTGTGGGGCCTTGCCCCCACTACCCACGTTCATGTGAGTCCCCCATGCAGGTGGGCCCCACTCCGGAACCTTCTAGAACCTTCCCGGTACAATACCGAAAAATCCCGAACATTTTCCGGTGGCCAAAATAGGACTTCCCATATATAAATCTTTACCTCCGGACCATTCCGGAACTCCTCGTGACGTCCGGGATCTCATCCGGGACTCCGAACAACATTCGGTAACCACATACAAACTTCCTTTATAACCCTAGCGTCATCGAACCTTAAGTGTGTAGACCCTACGGGTTCGGGAGACATGTAGACATGACCGAGACGTTCTCCGGTCAATAACCAATAGCGGGATCTGGATACCCATGATGGCTCCCACATGTTCCATGATGATCTCATTGGATGAACCACGATGTCAAGGACTTAATCAATCCCGTATTCAATTCCCTTTGTCTATCGGTATGTTACTTGCCCGAGATTCGATCGTCGGTATCCAATACCTTGTTCAATCTCGTTACCGGCAAGTCACTTTACTCGTTCCGTAACACATCATCCCGTGATCAACTCCTTGGTCACATTGCGCATATGATGATGTCC
Source organism: Triticum aestivum (assembly GCF_018294505.1). NCBI lineage: Eukaryota > Viridiplantae > Streptophyta > Magnoliopsida > Poales > Poaceae > Triticum > Triticum aestivum. The sequence continues at coordinate 742,812,251 of NC_057803.1, forward strand.
TACCGAGTGGGCCCAGAGATACCTCTCCGTTTACACGGAGTGACAAATCCCAGTCTCGATCCGCATAAAACAATAGATACTTTCGGAGATACCTGTAGTGCACCTTTATAGTCACCCAGTTACGTTGTGACGTTTGATACACCCAAAGCACTCCTACGGTATCCAGGAGTTACACGCTCTCATGGTCGAAGGAAGAGATACTTGACATTGGCAAAGCTCTAGCAAATGAACTACACGATCTTTTGTGCTAGTCTTAGGATTGGGTCTTGTCCATCACATCATTCTCCTAATGATGTGATCCCGTTATCAACGACATCCAATGTCCATAGCTAGGAAACCATGACTATCTGTTGATCACAATGAGCTAGTCAACTAGAGGCTCACTAGGGACATATTGTGGTCTATGTATTCACACGTGTATTACGATTTCCGGATAATACAGTTATAGCATGAATAAAAGACAATTATCATGAACAAGGAAATATAATAATAATACTTTTATTATTGCCTCTAGGGCATATTTCCAACAGTCTCCCACTTGCACTAGAGTCAATAATCTAGTTCACATCGCCATGTGATTAACACTCACAGGTCACATCGCCATGTGACTAATACCCAAGAGTTTACTAGAGTCAGTAGTCTAGTTCACATCACTATGTGATTAACACTCAATGAGTTTTATGTTTGATCATGTTGCTTGTGAGAGAGGTTTTAGTCAACGGGTCTGAACCTTTCAGATCCGTGTGTGCTTTACAAATCTCCATGTCATCTCCTAGATGCAGCTACCACGCTCTATTTGGAGCTATTCCAAACAACTGTTCTACTTGGAGCTATTATAAATTATTGCTCCATTATATGTATCCGGTCTCTCTACTCAGAGCTATCCGGATAGGTGTCAAGCTTGCATCGTCGTAACCTTTACGACGAACTCTTTTACCACCTCCATAATCGAGAAAATTCCTTAGTCCACTAGTTACTAAGGATAACTTTGACCGCTGTCCTGTGAGCCATTCTTGGATCACTCTTGTACCCCTTGACTGACTCATGGCAAGGCACACTTCAGGTGCGGTACACAGCATAGCATACTGAAGAGCCTACGTCTTAAGCATAGGGGACGACCTTCGTCCTTTCTCTCTATTCTGCCGTGGTCGAGCTTTAAGTCTTAACTTCGTACCTTACAACTCAGGCAAGAACTCCTTCTTTGACTGGTCCATCTTGAACACCTTCAAGATCATGTCAAGGTATGTGCTCATTTGAAAGTATTATTAAGCATTTTGATCTATCCTTATAGATCTTGATGCTCAATGTTCAAGTAGCTTAATCCAGGCTTTCCATTGAAAAACACTTTCAAAATAACCCTATATGCTTTCCAGAAATTCTACGTCATTTCTGATCAACAATATGTCAACAACATATACTCATCAGAAATTCTATAGTGCTCCCACTCACTTCTTTGGAAATACAAGTTTCTCATAAACTTTGTACAAACCCAAAATTTTTGATCATCATCAAAGCATACATTCCAACTCCGAGATGCTCACTCCAGTCCTTAGAAGGATTGCTGGAGCTTTGCATACTTATTAGCATCTTTCGGGATTGACAAAACCTTCCGGTTGTATCACATACAACCTTTCCTCATTAAAATCGTCGAGGAAACAATGTTTTGACATCCTATCTGCAAGATTTCATAAATAATGCAGTAATCGCTAATATAATTCCAACAGACTCTTAGCATCGCTACGAGTGAGAAAATCTCATCGTAGTCAACTCCTTGAACTTGTCAGAAAACATCTTAACGACAAGTCGAGCTTTCTTAATGGTGACATTTACCATCATTGTCCGTCTTCCTTTTGAAATCCATCTGTACTCATTAGCCTTACGACCATCGAGCCATTCTGCCAAAGTCTACACTTTGTTTTCATACATGGATCCTCTCTCGGATTTTATGGCCTCAAGCCATTTATCGGAATCCGGGCCCACCATCGCTTCTCCATAGCTCGTAGGTTCATTGTTGTCTAGCAACATGACCTTCAAGACAGGATTACGTACCACTCTGAAGTAGTACGCATCCTTGTCATCCTACGAGGTTTGGGAGTGACTTGATCCGAAGTTTCATGATCAATATCATAAGCTTCCACTTCAATTGGTGTAGGTGCCACAGGAACAACTCCCTGTGCCCTGTCACACACTAGTTGAAGAGACGGTTCAATAACCTCATCAAGTCTCCACCATCCTCCCACTCAATTCTTTCGAGAGAAACTTTTCCTCGAGAAAGGACCCGATTCTAGAAACAATCCATATTGCTTTCGGATCTGAATTAGGAGGTATACCCAACTGTTTTGGGTTTCCTATGAAGATGCATTTTATCCGCTTTGGGTTCGAGCTTATCAACCTGAAACTTTTTCATATAAGCGTCGCAGCCCCAAACTTTTAAGAAACGACAACTTATGTTTCTTTAAACCATAATTCATACGGTGTCATCTCATCGGAATTACGTGGTGCCCTATTTAAAGTGAATGTGGTTGTCTCTAATGCCTAACCCATGAACGATAGTGGTAATACGATAAGAGACATCATGGTATGCATCATATCCAATAGGGTGCAGTTATGATGTTCGGACACACCATCACACTATGGTGTTCCAGGCGGTATTAATTGCGAAACAATTTCCACAATGTCTTAATTGTGTGCCAAAATCGTAACTCAGATACTCATCTCTATGATCTTATCATAGACATTTATCCTCTTGTCACGATGATCTTCAACTTTACTCTGAAATTACTTGAACCATTCAATAATCCAGACTTGTGTTTCATCAAGTAAATATATTCAACATCTACTCGAATCATCTGTGAAGTAAGAACATAATGATATTCACTGCATGCCTCAGCACTCATTGGACTACACACATCAAAATGTGTTACTTCCAACAAGTTGCTATCTTGTTCCATCTTACTGAAACCAAGGCTTTTCAGTCATCTTGCCCATGTGGTATGATTTGCATATCTCAAGTGATTCAAAATCAAGTGAGTTCAAACGGTCCATTTGCATGGAGTTTCTTCATGCATATATACCAATAGACATGGTTCACATGTCTCAAACTTTTCAAAAATGAGTGAGTCCAAAGATCCATCAACATGGAGCTTCTTCATGCATTTTATACCGATATGACTTACGTGGCAGTGCCACAAATAGGTGGTACTATCATTACTATCTTTTGGCATGAACATGTGTATCACTACGATCGAGATTTCAATGAACCATTCATTTTAGGTGCAAGACCATTGAAGGTATTATTCAAATAAATAGAGTAACCATTATTCTCTTTAAATGAATAACCGTATTGTGATAGACATAATCCAATCATGTCTATGCTCAACGCAAACACCAAATCTCGATGGTAGAGGGAGCGTGCGATGCTTGATCATATCAACATTGGAAATACTTCCAACACATATCGTCAGCTCACCTTTAGCTAGTCTCCGTTTATGCCGTAGCTTTTATTTCGAGTTACTAACACTTAGCAACCGAACCGGTATCTTATACCCTGGTGCTACTAGGAGTACTAGTAAAGTACACATTAACATAATGTATATCCAATATACTTCTATCGACCTTGCCAACCTTCTCATCTACCAAGTATGTAGGGTAATTCTGCTCTAGTGACTGTTCCCCTTATTACAGAAGCACTTAGTCTCGGGTTTGGGTTCAACCTTGGGTTTCTTCACTGGAGCAGCAGCTGATTTGCCGTTTCATGAAGTATCCCTTCTTGCCCTTGCCCTTCTTGAAACTAGTGGTTTCACCAACCATCAACAATTGATGCTCCTTCTTGATTTCTACTTTCGCGGTGTCAAACATCGTGAATACCTCAAGGATCATCTTATTTATCCCTGATATGTTATAGTTCATCACGAAGCTCTAGCAGCTCGGTGGCAATGACTTTGGAGAAACATCACTATCTCATTTGGAAGATCAACTCCCACTCAATTCAAGTGATTGTTGCACTCAGACAATCTAAGCACAAGCTCAACGATTGAGATTTTCTCCCTTAGTTTGCAGGCTAAGAGAATCGTCGGAGGTCTTATACCTCTTGACGTGAGCCCGAGCCTGAAATCCCAATTTCAGCCCTCGAAACATCTCATATGTTCCGCGATGTTTCGAAAACGTCTTTGGTGCCTCTACTTAAACCATTTAACTGAACTATCACGTAGTTATCAAAACGTGTATGTTCGATGTTCGAAACATCCACAAATGACGTTTGGGGTTCAGCACACTGAGCAGTGCATTAAGGACATAAGCTTTCTACTGTTCGCATAATCTCTACTATCAACTTTCAACTATATTTTCTCTAGGAACATATCTAAAACAGTAGAACTAAAGCGCGAGCTACGACATAATTTGCAAAAGGTCTTTTGACTATGTTCAGGATAATTAAGTTCATCTTATGAACTCCCACTCAGATAGACATCCCTCTGGTCATCTAAGTGATTACATGATCCGAGTCAACTAGGCCGTGTCCGATCATCACGTGAGACGGACTAGTCATCATCGGTGAACATCTTCATGTTGACCGTATCTACTATACGACTCATGCTCGACCTTTCGGTCTCCGTGTTCCGAGGCCATGTCTGTACATGCTAGGCTCGTCAAGTTAACCCTAAGTGTTTTCGCTGTGTAAAACTGTCTTACACCCGTTGTATGTGAACGTAAGAATCCATCACACCCGATCATCACGTGGTGCTTAGAAGCGACGAACTGTAGCAACGGTGCACAGTTAGGGGAGAACACTTCTTGAAATTGTTGTAAGGGATCATCTTATTTACTACCGTCGTTCTAAGCAAACAAGATGCATAAACATGATAAACATCACATGCAATCAAATAGTGTAGTGACATGATATGGCCAATATCATATAGCTCCTTTGATCTTCATCTTCGGGGCTCCATGATCATCTTGTCACCGGCATGACACCATGATCTCCATCATCATGATCTCCATCATCGTGTCTTCATGAAGTTGTCACGCCAACGACTACTTCTACTTCTATGACTAACGCGTTTAGCAATAAAGTAAAGTAGTTTACATGGCGTTCTTCAATGACACGCAGGTCATACAATAAATAAAGACAACTCCTATGGCTCCTGCCGGTTGTCATACTCATCGACATGCAAGTCGTGAATCCTATTACAAGAACATGATCAATCTCATACATCACATATCATTCATCACATTCTTCTTGGCCATATCACATCACATAGCATACCCTGCAAAAACAAGTTAGACCTCCTCTAATTGTTGTTGCATGTTTTACGTGGCTGCTATGGGTTTCTAGAAAGAACGTTTCTTACCTACGCAAGACCACAACGTGATATGCCAATTGCTATTTACCCTTCATAAGGACCCTTTTCATCGAATCCGTTCCGACTAAAGTGGGAGAGACTGGCACCTGCTAGCCACCTGATGCACCAAGTGCATGTCAATCGGTGGAACCTGTCTCACGTAAGAGTACGTGTAAGGTCGGTCCGGGCCGCTTCATCCCACAATACCGTCGAAACAAGATTGGACTAGTAACGGTAAGCATATTGAACAACATCAACGCCCACAACTACTTTGTGTTCTACTCGTGCAAAGAATCTACGCAATAGACCTAGCTCATGATGCCACTGTTGGGGAACGTAGCAGAAATTCAAAATTTTCCTACGTGTCACCAAGATCTATCTATGGAGAAACCAGCTACGAGTAGAAGGAGAGTGCATCTACATACCCTTGTAGATCGCTAAGCGGAAGCGTTCAAGTGAACAGGGTTGATGGAGTCGTACTCGTCGTGATTCAAATCACCGATGATCCTAGTGCCGAACGGACGGCACCTCCGCGTTCAACACACGTACAGCCCGGTGACGTCTCCCACGCCTTGATCCAGCAAGGAGAGAGGGAGAGGTTGAGGAAGACTCCATCCAACAGTAGCACAACGGCGTGGTGGTGGTGGAGGAGCGTGGCAATCCAGCAGGGCTTCGCCAAGCACCATGGGAGAGGAGGAGTAGGAAGAGAGGTAGGGCTGTGCCAGAACTTCGTGTGAAGCTCCCATGCGTCTCCACACTATATATAGGGGTGGAGGGGCTGGTTTCTTGCCCTCCAAGTCCATTGGGGCGTTGGCCAAGGTGGGAGGAAAGAAATCCCATCATTTCCTTCCCCACCGATTGTTATCCCCCCTTTTTAGGGATCTTGATCTTATCCCTTCGGGATATGATCTTATTCCTTCTAAGGGGGGATCTTGGTGCGCCTTGACCAGGGGTGTGGGGCCTTGCCCCCACTACCCACGTTCATGTGGGTCCCCCCATGCAGGTGGGCCCCACTCCGGAACCTTCTAGAACCTTCCCGGTACAATACCGAAAAATCCCGAACATTTTCCGGTGGCCAAAATAGGACTTCCCATATATAAATCTTTACCTCCGGACCATTCTGGAACTCCTCGTGACGTCCGGGATCTCATCCGGGACTCTGAAAAACATTCGGTAACCACATACAAACTTCCTTTATAACCCTAGCGTCATCGAACCTTAAGTGTGTAGACCCTACGGGTTCGGGAGACATGTAGACATGACCGAGACGTTCTCCGGTCAATAACCAACAGCGAGATCTGGATACCCATGATGGCTCCCACATGTTCCACGATGATCTCATCGGATGAACCACGATGTCAAGGACTTAATCAATCCCGTATTCAATTCCCTTTGTCTATCGGTATGTTACTTGCCCGAGATTCGATCGTCGGTATCCAATACCTTGTTCAATCTCGTTACCGGCAAGTCACTTTACTCGTTTCGTAACACATCATCCCGTGATCAACTCCTTGGTCACATTGCGCATATGATGATGTCCTACCGAGTGGGCCCAGAGATACCTCTCCGTTTACACGGAGTGACAAATCCCAGTCTCGATCCGCATAAAACAATAGATACTTTCGGAGATACCTGTAGTGCACCTTTATAGTCACCCAGTTACGTTGTGACGTTTGATACACCCAAAGCACTCCTACGGTATCCAGGAGTTACACGCTCTCATGGTCGAAGGAAGAGATACTTAACATTGGCAAAGCTCTAGCAAATGAACTACACGATCTTTTATGCTAGTCTTAGGATTGGGTCTTGTCCATCACATCATTCTCCTAATGATGTGATCCCATTATCAACGACATCCAATGTCCATAGCCAGGAAACCATGACTATCTGTTGATCACAACGAGCTAGTCAACTAGAGGCTCACTAGGGACATATTGTGGTCTATGTATTCACACGTGTATTACGATTTCCGGATAATACAGTTATAGCATGAATAAAAGACAATTATCATGAACAAGGAAATATAATAATAATACTTTTATTATTGCCTCTAGGGCATATTTCCAACACTCTTCGCTGAACTAGTGCACCTATACAATTTACAATTGTATTGGGTGTGTTGGGGACACAAGAGACTCTTTGTTATTTGGTTGCAGGGTTGTTCGAGAGAGACCATCTTCATCCTACGCCTCCCACGGATTGATAAATCTTAGGTCATCCACTTGAGGGAAATTTGCTACTGTCCTACAAACCTCTGCACTTGGAGGCCCAACAACATCTACAAGAAGAAGGTTGCATAATAGACATCATAAGCTTCTATCACTCTAGAAATCCATCATATAATTAATACTCCATAATGCCCTCCCTTAGGCCCAAGAATGGTGAAGTGTCATCTAGTCTATGGTCACATGACATCACACTAGTGCAAAGACATCCTATACAGACTGTTTTAACCACCTGTCCGCGACGGAGTTTTAAACCGCCGCCTTGCTAGTGTGTGTGCAATAGGGGGGTCCCTCAAACTTAACCCAGAAACCATCGGGGATAGGTCCTACGGTCACACACGCGAGGAAAAATGATCTCCTGTGCGATCGGGCGAGGCATCGGAGACAATTATATAGGCCCAACCATTTCCATTCATATGTACATCCTATTGGTAACATGCCCTAGAGGCAATAATATTGTGTTATATATTTCCATTATCCATAATAAAGAATTTATATTTCATGCTATACTATTATCAGTCAATTTGCCGACAGAGATAGCTTGTTTTTCTATGTCTGGTGTTCATTATATGGCCCAGAAGCTCTATTATTTCATTCAGTACTATAGAGAATAATTTTGATATTAGCATAGATTAGATCTCGTCGGTTCTATGTGTGTTTAAATGAATATCATATAGAATCTAATCACACTATTTGTACATTCAGGGAACTCAGGTTGCTTCTTTGCTGCAATACGAGAAGTTCATAAAAGATTTAAACACATAGCAACTGACGTACATCAAGTTGATTGGACTGGGTGAACTTCTCAAGACTCCTGGCATGAGAATGACATGTCTACTGTGCCAGGCCATCACTTATTCATATGATACACAGAAGGATGCCTTTATAATTAATGTGAGACCATGTAGGATCATACTAAAAGATGTGGAGCATATAACAGGCCTACCCTGCTGATACGTCTCCGTCGTATCTACTTTTCCAAACACTTTTGCCCTTGTTTAGGACTCTAACTTGTATGATTTGAATGGAACTAACCCGGACTGATGCTGTTTTCAGCAGAATTGCCATGGTGTTGTTTTATGTGCAGAAAACAAAAGTTCTTGGAATGACCTGAAACACCACGGAATATCTTAGAATAAATAATAAAAAATCCTCGCCAAAGATGAAGACCAGGGGGCCCACACCCTGTCCACGAGGGTGGCGGGCGCGCCCCCCTCCTGGGCGTGCCCCCCTACCTCATGGGCCCCCTGGAGACCCTCCGGCGCCAACTCCAACTCCATATATTGGCTTTCGAGGAGAAAAAAATCAGAGAGAAGAAATCATCGCGTTTTATGATACGGAGCCGCCGCCAAGCCCTAATCTCTCTCGGGAGGGCTGATCTGGAGTCCCTTCGGGGCTCCGGAGAGGGGGATTCGTCGCCGTCGTCATCATCAACCATCCTCCATCACCAATTTCATGATGCTCACCTCCGTGCGTGAGTAATTCCATCGTAGGCTTGCTGGACGGTGATGGGTTGGATGAGATTTATCATGTAATCGAGTTAGTTTTGCTAGGGTTTGATCCCTAGTATCCACTATGTTCTGAGATTGATCTTGTTATGACTTTGCTATGCTTAATGCTTGTCACTAGGGCCCGAGTGCCATGAATTCAGATCTGAACCTATTATGTTTTCATGAATATATGTGTGTTCTTGATCCTATCTTGCAAGTCTATAGTCACCTATTATGTGTTATGATCCGACAACCCCGAAGTGACAATAATCGGGATACTTCTCGGTGATGACCATAGTTTGAGGAGTTCATGTATTCACTATGTGCTAATGCTTTGTTCCGGTTCTCTATTAAAAGGATGCCTTAATATCCCTTAGTTTCCAATAGGACCCCGCTGCCACGGGAGGGTAGGACAAAAGATGTCATGCAAGTTCTTTTCCATAAGCACGTATGACTATTTACGGAATACATGCCTACATTACATTGATGAATTGGAGCTAGTTCTGTGTCACCCTATGTTATGACTGTTACATGACGAACCGCATCCGGCATAATTATCCATCACTGATCCGGTGCCTACGAGCTTTCCATATACTGGTTCTCGCTTATTTACTTTTCTGCTGCTACTGTTACAATCACTACAAAAATACCAAAACATTACTTGTGATGTCTTTACTTTTGTTACCGTTACCGCCACTATCATATTACTTTGCTACTAAACACTCTTCTGCAGATACTAAGTTTCCAGGTGTGGTTGAATTGACAACTCAGCTGCTAATACTTGAGAATATTCTTTGGCTCCCCTTGTGTCGAATCAATAAATTTGGGTTCAATACTCTACCCTCGAAAACTGTTGCGATCCCCTATACTTGTGGGTTATCAAGACCTTTTTCTGATGCCGTTGCCGGGGAGCATAGCTCTATTCTTTGAGTCACTTGGGATTTATATCTGCTGGACACTATGAAGAACTTGAAAGACGCTAAGACAAAAATTTATCCCTCAACTACGAGGGGAGGTAAGGAACTGCCATCTAGCTCTGCACTTGATTCACCTTCTGTTATGAGTAAGCTAGCGACACCTAAACCTATTTCTGCTATTCGTTCCGATATGTCGCATGTTATTGATGATGCCACTTCTGCTATGCATGATACTTATGATGAAACTACTTCTATGCTTGATACTACTGTGCCCCTTGGTGAATTTCTAGATGAACAAATTTCTAGGTCTAGAGAAAGAGAAATTATTGAAACTGAATACAATGATGAAAGTGATGATGAAAATATGCCTGCTATTCCTAAGGGTTATCTTTTTGATGCGGAATCTTCTGCAACTATTTTTGCTTGCCAGGATAGATATGAACTTAAGAGGCTGCTAGTTAAATGGAGTAAAGAATCTCTTAGAGATAGGATGAGACCTGACCCTGCTTTTTCTATTTCACCTATCTGTGTTCCTGATAAGGATTATGAATTCTCTGTTGATCCTGATATAATTACTTTGGTTGAATCTGATCCTTTTTATGGCTATGAATCTGAAACTGTTGTGGCACATCTTACTAAGTTAAATGATATTGCTGCCCTGTTTACTAATGATGAGAGATCGCGCTACTTTTATATACTCAAAAAATTTCCGTTCTCATTAAAGGGTGATGCAAAGATATGGTTTAATTCTCTTGATCCTGGTTGTGTGCGTAGTCCCCAGGATATGATTTATTACTTTTCTGCTAAATATTTCCCTGCTCATAAGAAACAAGCTGCTTTGAGGGAAATATACAACTTCGTGCAAATTAAAGAAGAGAGTCTCCCACAAGCTTGGGGGAGGCTTCTCAAGTTACTTAATGCTTTGCCTGATCATCCTCTTAAGAAACCTGAAATACTTGATATCTTTTATAATGGACTAATGATGCTTCCAGAGATTACCTGGATAGTTGTGCTGGTTCTCTTTTCAGGAAAAGAACACCGGATGAAGCTAAAATTCTATTGAATAATATGTTGACAAATGAAAATAATTGGGCACCTCCTGAGCCAACTCCTGAGCCAGCTCCTGAGCCAATTACTGAGCCTATTCCTAAACCGACTCCGAAGAAGAGAGGTGTTCTATTCCTCAGTCCTGAAGGTATGCAAGAGGCAAAGAAATCTATGAAAGAAGAAGGTATTAAAGTTGAAGATGTTAAGAATTTACCTCCTATTGAAGAAATACATGGTCTTAATCTACCGCCTGTTGAAGAAGTGTATGATCTCAATTCTTTATTCACTGAAGAACCTCCTGATCCCGATATCCCGACACAGGTAGTAAAGGAAAATTCTCTCTATAGATATGATAAAGCTGAAGTCCCTCCTACTAAAATTGCTAGTCAGTGCTTGGATGAGTTTGATAACTTTATGTTTAAGCAAGATGACTTTAATGCTTATTTTGGTAGACAATTAAAACAGGATACCTTTATGATTAAACGCTTGAGTGATTATATGGCTAATATTAGAGGTGAACTTAAGCTTGTAAGCAAACATGCTTCTGTGGTTACCACTCAAGTAGAACAAGTACTTAAAGATCAGAAAGAAGTGCTTGGTGAAATGAATAGTAAGAAAAATGATTATGTTGTTAGAGTGGCTACTAGAACTGGTAGAATGACGCAGGAACCTTTGTATCCTGAAGGCCACCCTAAGAGAATCGAGCAAGATTCTCAGAGAAATAATATTGATATGCCTAGTTCTTCTAAAAGGAAGAAAAAGAAAAATGATAGGACTTTGCAAACTTCTAGTGAACCTATTGCTGAACCACCTGATAATCCAAATGATATCTCTATTTCTGATGCTGAAACACAATCTGGTAATGAACATGAACCTAGTGAAAATGTTAATGATGATGTTCATGATGATGCTCTTGCGTGATCCTGCTTGGCTTCTTGGGCGTGTATGGGAAGACAAAAGATACACCGGAGACACGGGAGGACCAGCAACATATGCACGGAAAAGACGGCACACATCAGGGTCATGCTAGCTACGCTCTTACCAAAGAAGGGAAGGAAATCTTCTTTGAATGCCTGCTCAATATGAAGGTCATGTCTGGCTTCTCGTCGAATATAAAGGGAATAATAAATATGGCAGAGAAAAAGTTCCAGAACCTAAATTCTCATGACTGCCATGTGATTATGACGCAACTGCTTCCGGTTGCATTGAGGGGGCTTCTACCGGAAAACATTCGATTAGCCATTGTGAAGCTATGTGCATTCCTCAATGCAATCTCTCAAAAGGTAATTGATCCAGAAATCATACCAAGGTTAGAGAATGATTTGATGCAATGTCTTGTCAGTTTCGAGTTGGTGTTCCCACCATCCTTCTTCAATATCATGACGCACGTCCTAGTTCACCTATACGAAGAGATTGTCGTTCTGGGTCCTGTATTTCTACACAATACGTTCCCCTTTGAGAGGTACATGGGAGTCCTAAAGAAATATGTTCATAGCTGTGCTAGGTCAGAAAGAAGCATCTCCAAGGGCCATGAAAATCAGGAGGTCATTGAGTTTTGTGTTGAATTTATTCCTGACCTTAAGCTGATTGGTGTTCCTGTATCGCAGCATGAGGGCAGACTAGGTGGAAATGGCACGCTAGGACCAAAAGCAATAATATGTATGGACGGGCATTCTCTCACTCAAGCACACTACACAGTTCTACAAAACTCAGCCTTGGTGGCTCCGTATATCGAGAAACACAAGAATATTCTACGCTCCAAACACCCGGAGCAGTCTGGCGACTGCATTACACGTGAGCAAACGGGGGCTTTCGCCGGTTGGTTGCAGACACGTGCCATGCATGACGACGCTATTGAAGATGACCTGTACTTGTTGTCCCAGTTACCATCTTCGAATATAATGACTTTCAAAGGGTACGAGATAAATGGGAATACATTTTACAATACATTTTACACGATCGCCCAAGATAAAAAGAGTACCAACCAAAACAGTGGTGCCCGCTTTGATGCAGCAACCATGAGGGGAAATGACACATATTATGGTTACATAGAGGAGATATGGGAACTTGGCTATGGACGTGGTTTGAAGGTCCCTTTGTTTCGGTGCAAATGGGTCAATCTGACAGGAGGCAGGGTAACGGAAGACCCGCAGTACGGAATGACAACATTGGATCTCAACAATCTTGCGTACGCAGACGAACCATTCGTCCTAGCCAATGATGTGGCGCAGGTTTTCTATGTGAAGGGCATGTCTACCAAGCTGAGAAAAATAAAAGATAAGGAGGCGAATACATCATACAATAAGCCAAAGCGCCACATAGTTCTTTCAGGGAAAAGAAACATCATGGGAGTGGAGGGCAAGACAGACAAGTCAGAAGATTATGAAAAGTTTCATAAAATTGCTCCCTTCATGGTGAATATTAACCCGAGCATCCAGTTAAATGATGAAGAGTGTCCATGGTTACGGTGCAAAGGGAAACACGCGAAGAAAAAGCTTTACACCCAAAGATCCCACTCTGGGATGTGACCAACTTCACTATCATCACTTTCTTCTCTAATGAGTTTCCAGACTTATATATCCGAAAAGTCCCACTTCGGACAAACCGGAGGGAATCTTTGTAATAGTTATGGTGCTTATGTGTTTCGGCATTTGAAACGCGAAGAAATGTTATGTACAAACAAATTTTCAACCCTTCCTGACTTCATTTGCTATTTTTCATGCATTTGCTGATTTTTTTAGCTAAATGACCCTAAAATTGAAAAGAACTACAAATGAACTCTGAAAAGGTTGAAAGCTGGCATGGTATCATTATTTCACCCACATAGCATGGGTGCAAAAAGGTTAAGAGGGTTACGGCAAAAACTGGATGCACTTCGTGTACAAAATGGACAATCTCTTTCGAAGTATCAGGGTTTGGGGCTAAAACTCATCTGTTACAAAGACATTTCATTTTTTAAAACTTATTTCAACTCCAGACTTTTTATTTAGTATGCACCATTCAAAGCCACGTCATCAATTTTCAACCCTTTTTGACTTCATTTGCTATTTTTCATGCATTTATTGATTTTTTTAGCTAAATGACCCTGAAATTGAAAAGAAGTACAAATGAACTCTGAAAAGGTTGAAAATTGGCATGGTATCATCATTTCACCCACATAGCATGTGCTAAAAAGTTGAGAGGGTTACGACAAAAACTGGATGCACTTCGTGTACAAAATGGACAATCTCTTTCGAAGTATGAGGGTTTCGGACGAAAATTCATCTGTTACAAAGGCATTTCATTTTTTAAATAACCTAAGAATTACCAAATTGAATATAATGATAAAACACACTAATATTAAATAGAAGAAAAAGGCATCACTAAAAAATCTATTTTTAAAGTAAAGTTATTCACAAACTAGTGATTCACACAAATTTCAAATAATTCAAATTTAGACTATTCAAATTTGAAAACTACTGGCACTAATAGAAAGTTTATATTTTTTACCTAAAGCAAAAACGTTCACAAAGAAACTCTAAATAAAGCAAAAAACAACTCAGAAACAAAAGAAAATAAATAAAGAAAAAAACAAAAAAAAGTCCGCCTACTGGGCCACAACGGCCTGCATACGACTAGAAACCCAACCTGTAGTTGGGCCAGGATGCAGGACCGCAAGGCCCACCAGGGCAGCGCATGAGAGGTAGGCCCAGAAGTCCTGCATTAAAGAGGAGCTTCATGCAGTGCCTGCGTCGGGGCTTATAAACAGGTGCTGGCTCCCTTCAACTAGCGAGGTAGGACTAAACACCCACCGCACCCCTCGCCTGGCAGCGCACCACCTTTAGTCGCGGTTGGTGGCTCCAGCCGCGACTAAAGGCGCCCCTTAGTCACTCTTGGAGCCACCAACCGCGACTAAAGGCCTGCACTTCCCACCGCTTTAGCTGGCCAAAAGTGACCTTTAGTCCCGGTTGGTAGCTCCAACCAGGACTAAAGGTCTCTGCATATATATACTCACACTTTGAAATTTTCAGTTTCTCTGCTTTCTTCGACCTCTTCGACATCGCCGCGCCGTCGCCATCTCGCCTCCCCGACGCCGGAGCTCGTCACCGCCCCCGAGACCGGCCACCCGCGCCTGCTCGCGCCGATCCCTGATGCCGCCCGCGCCCGCTCCTCCCCGAGCCCGGCCTTACGCCGCCCAGGACGCCGCCCGCGCCCGCTCCTTTGGCCCCGAGCTCCACGCCACGCCGCCACAGCCCCCGACTCGCCTCGTTGTCGCCCCGCTGTGAGCTCCCCCCACTCCCCCTCTCCATCGCCCCCTGTGCCGCCATGGCCGCCCCTCCCCGAGCCCACACACACACACACACATTTTCTTAAGTTAGATGATTTATATGTATTTTTGTATGTTTTAGTATATATGTATAGCAATTTTGACATTTTTTAGAAGAATTTTGACTTTTTTTCACTAGATGATTAGATATATAGAAAAAGTTAAGGATTTTTTACATTTGAGAAATTTTTACATTTTGATCCAATATGTATAAAATTAGTATATATATATGTGTGTGTGTGTGAATACAATGTATAGAAAAAAGTTGATGAATTTTGACATTTGATCCAATGTATAGCAATTACTATTTGCAAAAGTTGCATATTTTAATGTTGTATTTGCGAATGTTTGTTATGTATTTGCAATTAATTAGTATATGTATGTATACAATAGATTCTCTTAGTCCTTTAATAAGGGATTTATGAAGAATGCCCCCATTATGGATGTGCACAAGCCGATCCAATTTTTTTTCTGATCTCATCTATGTATGTACCCTTCTATATGTCACGTTGTCTTGTGTCCAAGTATTGAAGAAATCCATGGCTTCATTATTAGCCGGAAGTAACAGGAGCATGATGGTATGAAGCTCTTCAAAATTGTTTCGAAACGGAGTTCCTGATAGGATAATTCGCTTTTTGGTAAGGAGTTCAGCAAATGCCTTCCAAATAGCGATATTCAGAAGACTCTTGCTGAACTTTGTACCAAAAAGCTAATTATCCTATCCGGGACTCTGTTCCAAAACAACTTTGCAGAGCTTCATACCATCATGCGTCTGTTATTTCCGGCTAATGATGAAGCCATGGTTTTCTTGAATCCTTTGATACTAGACAACGTGCCATATAGAAGGGTAGATGAGATCAGGAAAAATATGGACCATTTTATGCACATGCAAAATGGCGCCATTTGTTAAATACCTTAAAGGTTAAGAGAATCCGTTATGATTCTGAATCATGTTCCTCGCTAGGGACTAAAGGTTCCTCGTATATAAGAAATCACAATCCAAGAATTAAAAAAATGTTAAATTTGCATAGAATTTGTTCTCGACATCAAAGATGCCCGGCCCGCATCCTCGTCATCGACTCGTTCGCGATGACGTCCTGCTTTAGAGGCGCCATGTCCTGGACAGGGCTCCGTCGGGCTGGCACTGGGAGGTGCTACCTTCAGGAGCGCGCATCTTGGTGAGGAACCCGGGTCCCGTCGTCGACCCGGACCTTCTTTGGTGGTGGGCGCGTGGGCCACATTCGGTGCAGAGGCTGGCGTCCGTCGCTACATGGTTGCGTTGGACGTCAGGTTCTCCAATAACTGGCAGGTTCTTCAGGGACCTCACCCGAGCTATGATTCTGTGATGGTTCCTTCTCTTTGGTGTCCACCACGAGTGAACTAGATTCTTCAATAATATTCGATCTGTATTAGCTAGTGATGTATTTGAGACAATGTATTTGAGATTATATTATTTGATAATATTCATGACGATGTATTCAAGATTATTATCTATTTCTACCATCTCTTTAATTCTAGTTTCAATACTATTATCATGCTTGACTAATTATTATCTGATTGAATTCTATTCTCGTAAAGGCCCTGAAGCAGGCGTCGGGGAATAATTTATGTGCATACTATGTTTGCGAGAACATTCGCATGATGACTTCCGAATGGAGCAGAAATGACAGAGAGTAATGGGTACGTTTGCCAAAACACTATTCATAATTTTTACATCATTATCTAATATATATACACACAATTAATACATGCATATTGATCTCCTTCTTTAAAGATGAAGGAGATGCGGGATAAGCTCCTACCAGAGGATCGCGTACGAGTAATTCAAGAGGAAATAGCGGGATTTTGCTCGACCAGGTCATAGATCCCAATGGAGAATACCTATATATATGTGGTTTTACGAGAAATTCTATTTATATATATGCATAACGTGTACAATATGTAGTAGCGTAAAATATGTTTGAAATGAAAAAAGATAAATGGAAAACACAAAACTAAAAGGAAAAATAAATTATAAACCCATAACCCCCTAAACCTTTTAGTCCCATTTGGTGTAACCAACCGGGACTAAAGGGGGGGGGGGCTTTAGTCTCCACCCTTTAGTGCCGGTTCCAGAACCGACACTGAAGGTCCTTACGAACCTGGACCAAAGCCTGCACTAGTGGGAAAAGAACTTGCATGACATCTTTTGTCCTACCCTCCCGTAGCAGCGGGGTCCATAAGAAAATTAAGGGATATTAAGGCCTCCTTTTAATAGAGAACTGGAACAAAGCATTAGCACTTAGTGAATACATGAACTCCTCAAACTAGAGTAATCACCGGAAAGAATCTCAATCATTGTCACCTTGGGGTATGCGGATCATAACTCGTAATAGGTGCATATAACTTGCAAGATAGGATCAAGAACACACATATATTCATGAAAACATAATAGGTTCAAATCTGAAATCATGGCACCCGGGGCGTAGTGACAAGCATTAAGCATAGCAAAGTCATAACAATATCAATCTCAGAACATAGTGGGTACTAGGCATCAAGCCCTAACAAAACTAACTCAATTACATGATAGATCTCATCCAACCCATCACAGTCCAGCAAGACTACAAAGAAATTACTCACTCCTGGAGGTGAGCATCATGAAATTGGTGATGGAGGAAGGTTGATGATGACGACAGCGTCGAATTCCACCCTCCGGAGCCCCGAACGGACTCCAGATGAGCCCTCCCGATGAAGAACAGGAGGTGGCGGCGGCTCCGTATCGTAAAACGTGATGAATCCTTTTCTCTAATTTTTTTCTTGGCGAATAGGTATATATGGAGTTAGGATTACCGGAGGTCCAAGGGGGCCACAAGCCTACAGGGCGCGCAGGGGGGTATATAGGCGCGCCCCCTGAGCTTATGGCTCCTGGGTGGGCCCCCTCTGGTATCTTTTTTCACCAGTATTTTTTATATATTCCACAAGAATTCTTCCTAAATTTTTAGGTCAATCCGAGAACTTAGATCTCTGCACAAAAATAACACCATGGCAATTCTGCTGAAAACAACATCAGTCCGGGTTAGTTTCATTCAAATCATGCAAATTAGAGTCCAAAACAAGAGCAAAAGTGTTTGGAAAAGTAGATACGATGGTATCAGAGTACAGTACAAGGCAACTGGTATTACCGTTGCATTGACACAATTCATATATTCTTATCACGTCATCAGGGTGCCCGAGAGGGCCTAGATTGATTTCTCGTGGCTACTAGGCTTTTGGCGGCGGAGCTCCCGATCTAGGTTAATTTTCCGAGGTTTCTATATTTATAGGAATTTTTGGCGTCAGTCTCACGTCAAGGAGGTGCCCGGGCTGTCCATGAGGCAGGCCCACACGCCCAGGGGGTGGGCGCGCCCCCCACCCTCGTGGGCAGCCCGGGACTCTTCTGGCCCAACTTCGATGCTCCGTGGTCTTCTTTTGGTCCATAAAAAATCATCAAAAATCGGCACGTCAATTGGACTCCGTTTGGTATTCCTTTTCTGCAAAACTCAAAAACAAGGAGAAAACAGAAACTGGCACTGACCTCTAGGTTAATAGGTTAGTCCCAAAAATCATATAAAACAACATATAAAAGCCCATTAAACATCCAAGATAGATAATATAATAGCATGAATACTTCATAAATTATATATACGTTGGAGACGCATCAGCATCCCCAAGCTTAATTCTTGCTCGTCCTCGAGTAGGTAAATGATAAAAGAAATAATTTATGAAGTGTGAATGCTAGCAAGTTCTTAAGTTTGATCAATGATAATTCCAATCACTTTTTCTAGCATCATTATATGTCATAACAGTAGCTCATCTCATAAAACTTTTCATGATCAAGTAACAAGCTATTCACATGTTAAAGTATAGATCATAAACTTTCTTGAAAACTAACAAACCGTGTTATCAGTCATCAAACAATTACAATTCATCTTATTTTCAGGAAGAGTCTATGTCAGAGCTTTGATTTAGCAAACTCCACATACTCAACTATCATTTAGTCTTTCACAATTGCTAACATTCACGCGATATTTATGGGTTCAAAGTTTTAATCAGACACAGAGAAAGATAGGGGCTTATAGATTCACCTCCCAACCTTTTACCTCAAGGGTAATGTCAACAATAAAAGTTTATGATGCCTTACATCCAATTGGATATATATAAGAATCTTTCCAACACAATGTGCTTGCCAAAGGATAAAATGTAAAAAGAAAAGGTGAAAAATCACCATGACTCTTGCATAAGGGTAAGAGATAAAAGTAAAAGATAGGCCCTTCGCAGAGGGAAGCAGAGGTTTCCATGCGCTTTTAGGGTTGGATGCACAAAATCTTAATGCGAAAGAACGTCAATTTATATTGCCACTTGTGATATGGACCTTTATTATGCAGTCTGTCGCTTTTATTTCTTCCACATCACAAGATCGTATAAAGCTTATTTCCTCCAAACTAATCAATCATACATATTTAGAGAGCTATTTTTATTGCTTGCACCGATGACAACTTACTTGAAGGATCTTACTCAATCCATAGGTAGGTATGGTGGACTCTCATGGCAAAACCGGGTTTAAGGGTATTTGGAAGCACAATTAGTATCTCTACTTAGTGCAAAGAATTTGGCTAGCATGAGGGGGAAAGGCAAGCCCAACGTGTTGGGCGATCCATGACAATATACTTTTATTTCAGATATAAGAAAACATAACCCATTACATTGTCTTCCTTGTCCAACATCAACCTTTTAGCATGTCATATTTTAATGAGTGCTCACAATTACAAAAGATGTCCAAGATAGTATATTTATATGTGAAATCCCTCTTCCTTCAATATTCTTTCATGAATTGTTCAAGTGACCAATTCTACGTTTTATAACTTTCAATAAGTTTACTACCTATACTTATTATGTGTGAAGTCATTAATCCCCATGTTATAAGCATATGAAACATATATAAATTTAGGTTTATGACATTCAATTTATTCAACCATTTACTCATAGGATATACGTGAAGCACATGAGTAAATGACAAACTACTCCAAAAGATATGAGTGAAGAACACTGAGTAGTTAAATAATTAACTAGCCATGGGAGGATTCTTTTTCATTCAATATTTCAGATCCAATGATTTTATTCAAACAGCAAGTAAAATTGAAAATACGCTCCAAGCAAAACACATATCATGTGACGAATAAAAATATAGCTCCGAGTAAGGTATACCGATAGTTTTGAAGACGAAAGAGGGGATGCCTTCTGGGGCATCCCCAAGCTTAGGTACTTGAGTCTTCCTTGAATATTACCTTGGGGTGCCTTGGGCATCCCCAAGCTTAGGGTCTTCCCACTCCTTATTCTCCTCATATCGATATCTCACCCAAAGCTTGAAAACTTCAATCACACAAAACTTAACAAAACTTCGTGAGATAGGTTAGTATTATAAAGAGTAAACCATCCACTTTGGTACTGTCTAAGAAAAGGTTCATAATTTTTCCCACACAATGTCTACTGTACCATATCATTTCTCCAATTTATATTGATAAATATAAGTCATAGAAATTAGAAAACAAGCAAACTATGCAATGAAAACAGAATCTGTCAGAAACAGAACAGTCTGTAATGATCTGAACATAAATCATACTTCTGCTACTCCAAAAATTATGAAATAAATTGGTGGACGTAAGGAATTTGTCTATTAATCTTCTGCAAAAATAATCAACTCAAAATCACTCTTCTGTAAAAAATGACAGCTAATCTCGTGAGCGCAAAGTTTCTGTTTTTTACAGCAAGATCACATTAATTTTCACCCAAGTCTTCCCAAAGGTCTTACTTGGCACTTTATTGAAACAAAAGCTATAAAACATGATTAATACAGTAGATTAATCATGTAGACACACAAAAACAGTAAGGGTAAATATTGGGTTGTCTCCCAACAAGCGCTTTTCTTTAATGCCTTTTAGCTAGGCATGATGATTTCAATGATGCTCACATAAAAGATAAGAATTGAAACATAAAGAGAGCATCATGAAGAATATGACTAGCACAATTGATTCTAACCAACTTCCTATGCCTAGGGATTTTGTGAGCACACAACTTATGGGAACAATAATCAACTAGCATAGGAAGGCGAAACAAGTATAACTTCAAAACTTTAAGCACACAGAGAGGAAACTTGATATTATTGCAACTCCTACAAGCATGTATTCCTCCCTCATAATAATTTTTAGTAGCATCATGGATAGCAAATTTGTTCTCATACTCAATTGGAACCTCTTCCGAAATAGTGGAATCATTATTAGCTAAAGTTGACACTCTTCCAAATCCACTTTCATAAATATCACACTAAGATTCAACACCCTCCAAAATAGTGGGATCACTAATTTCTAAAGTTGACACTCTTCCAAACCCACTTTAAGTTATAGTATTATTCATACTCCAAAAGATATAAGTGAAGTTCATGGAGCATTCTACAATTAATATAGACTAACAAATATCCAAGCTCAAAATATGTAAGTGAAGCACACGAAGCATTCTATAAAACCATACTCAAAAGATTTAAGTGAAGCACAAAGAGCAATTCTATAAGATCATACTTAAAAGTTATAGGTGAAGCACATAAAGTATTCTATAAATAAATGAAGGGCTATCTCATGCTAGCATAGTTCTTAAAGGAAAAAAACACAAAGGACACAAATCATGTGAACAAAACAAAAACCGAGGTATACCGTTGTTGAAGAAGAAAGATGGGATGCCAACCGGGGCATCCCCAAGCTTAGATGCTTGAGTATCCTTTGAAATATTTACTTGGCGTGCCTTGGGCATCCCCAAGCTTGAAATCTTGCCTCTCTTTATTCTTCTCATATTGATAGTTCCTCGATCTTCGAAAACTTCATCCACACAAAACTTTAACAAAAACTTTGTGAGATCCGTTAGTGTAATAAAGCAAATCACTACCTTTAGGTACTATAATGAACTAATTATTTATTCATATTGGTGTTAAACCTACTGTATTCCAACTTCTCTATGGTTCATACCCCCCGATACTAGCCATAGATTCATCGAAATAAGCAAACAACACGCGCAAAACAGAACCTGTTAAAAACAGAACAGTCTGTAGTAATCTGGAAGTTTGGTAAACTTATGTAACTCCTAAAATTATGAAATAAATTTGACAATATGAAAAATGTGTACATGAGTAATGTGCAAAAAGTTTCAGACCCATTTGACTCCAGTAAAAAGCGTAAAATCATGCACTACAACCAAAGTTTCTGTTTTTGTTCTGCACATAGTAAACAAGCAATCTAATCATCCTAAAACCAAAGCTTGGAACATTATTTTTATAATACAATGGATATATACAATGGGATAATTATTTACATAGAAACTTCCATGAAAAATTCTACATTGTTTCCGTGAGCATGAACACAAGTGCTCAAGGTCGACCCTCACTTCTTCAATGCATAACTTTCCAATCACTTCTTTTTTTGGAAAACTTTTTAGGCATGAGAGGCAAGTAAATTTTTTTGGTATTTTCATTCTTTAAATTTTTTTGTATGTTTCACCCACAACTAAACAGAAACAAAAAGGAAAATTGAAATCTACTTAGTGAAGAAAGCAAACAAGCACACACGAGAATATCAACCCCACGCTATTGCTCCCCAGCAACGGCGCCAGAAAAGAGCTTGATAATACCCAAGTGCAGGGAATCATCGTAGCAATTTCCAAAGGTGGAAGTGATAAGTATGGAGTGTTGAACCCACAAGGAGCTAAAGGTAAGATCAATATTCTCTCAAGCCCTATCTGCCACTGATACGACTCTACGTGCACCGAATGTTTGCTTCCAACTAGCAACGAGAAATAAAAGTATGTCGTGGGCATGAAGAGGATAACTTTATATGATATCGGAGAGCTAAAATATAAAAGTAGGTGATGTTATCATAAAGTTATAATATATTACTAAATATTATAAATAGTGAGTGTGGAATAATGGTGGATCGGTGTGCGGAATTGTCCTAGGCAATTGTTAACAAGACCAGTAGTCGTCATTGCAATTTAATATGAGGGAGAGGCATAAGCTAACATACTTTCTCTACTTGGATCATATGCACTTATGATTGGAACTCTAGCAAGCATCCGCAACTACTAAAGTTCATTAAGGTAAAACCCAACCATAGCACTAACATATCAAGTCCCCTTTATCCCATACGCAACAACCCCATTACTCGGGTTTATGCTTCTGTCACTCAAGCAACCCACTATAAGCGAATCATGAACGTATTGCAACACCCTACAACGGGAATCCCTCACGCTTGCGCGACACGGAGGGCACAATAGGACAACACCAAAATAAAACATACAACTCGTACCAATCTAGATCATCAATCAACCCAAGGACAAAAGATATCTACTCAAAACATCATAGGATGGCAACACATCATTGGATCATAATATGTGGCATAAAGCACCATGTTCAAGTAGGGATTACAGCGGGGTGCGGGAGAGTGGACCGCGTAAAATAGATGGGGATGGTGATGGTGATGTTGATGAAGACGATCACCGCGGCGATGATTCCCCTCCTGATGGCACTCCGGCGCCACCAAGAGAGAGGAGGAGAGGTTCTCCCCCTTGTGCTTCCTCCTCCATGGCCTCCCCCCTAGATGGGGAAAGGTTCTCCCTCTGGTCCTTGGCCTTCATGGCGATGATGGCCTCTCCGGGATACTCCTCCATGGCCACCGGTGATGATGGCACCCTCCGGCAGGGTGCCGGAGAGGGCCTGATTGATTTCTCGTGGCTACAGAGGCTTGCAGCGGCGGAACTCCCAATCTAGGTTAATTTTCTGAGGTTTCTGTATTTATAGGAATTTTGGCATCGGTCTCACGTCAAGGAGGTGCCCGAGCTGTCCACGAGGCAGGCCCACGCGCCCAGGGGGGTGGGCGCGCCCCCCACCCTCGTGGGCAGCCTGGGACTCTTCTGGCCCAACTTCGATGCTCCGTGGTCTTCTTTTGGTCCATAAAAAATCATCAAAAATTGGCACGTCAATTGGACTCCGTTTGGTATTCCTTTTCTGCAAAACTCAAAAACAAGGAGAAAACAGAAACTGGCACTGGGGTCTAGGTTAATAGGTTAGTCCCAAAAATCATATAAAACAACATATAAAAGCCCATTAAACATCCAAGATAGATAATATAACAACATGAATACTTCATAAAATTATAGATACGTTGGAGACGTATTAGAAACACCATTTAAATTTTAAGCTCTTTTTATTTACTTTATTTAGTTATTTAGTAGACTCCTTTAAATCCTCTTTTTACTAGCATATTTAGTTCTCCGTTTACCCAGGACAGTAATAGTATTTGCAGTTCAAGCAGTACTTCACACAATAACTATGACACCTTGTGTGTGACAGAAACACCTCCATAAATACTCTCCTTTTCTCTTTGTTGGGATGATTAATCATTGGGATACTTATGTGAAAGTGTTACACTACCCTGTTTGGTCTGCAGGTACCACACACACTCAAAAAAGACTAGTAGATTGCTCCCCCATATTTCACTATGAGTGAGCCACTCTTTGGCACATCTTCACAAGTCCATTCTCACCACATTGGACAGCAAGCTCCAAACAGTGATCTCTTCGCTATGCTCCTCTTGAACTTGCACACCGCAACCTAACCCCACATAGAACTTTCACGTAGACCATGAGTTAGTACACAAAGCGTAATAGACAATGCTTACCATACCATGGGATCACTTGATCCCTCTCGGTACATCTTGTGCGCTTTGTGTGTTGATCAACTTGATTCACTCTTTGACTTAGTCTTGATCAACCTTGTAACATGTCTTTCCTATGACCAATCTTTGGATAATACCTTGAGTAGCACCTTGGTCATCACACCAACTCCTTGAAACCAACAAATGGACTTCAAGAAATGTTTATGGAAAAATCTTTCAAATATAGCTCAAGGCAATCATTAGTCCATAGGAATTGCTATCAATTACCAAAACCAAACATGAGGGCACCGTGCTCTTTCACTAGGGAAAACCTTACTCCCCTCGATCTCCGCCGACGAGCCCGTGAATTCGCCTCCCTCTCCACCTGCCACTCTGGAGGCCGGTGGCGGGGATGAGATTTCTGGTGCCTCTGCTCCTGCTAGTACATAGGTAGAGTTTTAGTCCCGCAAGGGCGACGTTTGGACGGATGTCGACTCTTCTTCTTCGAGCCAGTCTTCCGGGTTACGATCCTCCTCAAGTTCGTCCATGAGGATGAATTAGACGGAACTCCTGTGTAGATTTCTGCCAGCTCCTCGGGGTAGCGAGGTTAGGATTTCTCGTCGTGCGTATGCAACAACGATATTTAGTGTACTTCATATCGATTGAAGGATTCAACGACGATGACCGCGGCTCCGGGCCGCTGTCCCTTAGGGGCATGTGCACGAATACCCCGGTTGTCATCGACATGGTCAGGCCGGCTCCTGTATGGGAGCGGCGACAACGGCGCGTCGGTGGCTCATTCTGGCGGCGACAATGATCGTTCGATGGTCCATGGACCTCGTTGTAATTTTTATTATGTTTAAGGTGTTTTGTCTTCCGGTAAATTTTTATAATAAATCTGATATTTTTGCCAAAAAAAAAGTTAATTTATTGGAAAATTACTTTTCCAGATATACACATACGGTTATCTCGGCAGAATTCTGGAAGAATCGTCAAGGCCATCGAGGAACAGAGCCGCGGCTGCCGCTCTTGCCCTATCGGTTTTCAAACCCTAGCTAGAGTTCCAGTTGTAAGACAGATAGGAATCGGGGCTGCAAGATTGCACGCCTCCTCATCTCATTGCATCATATATATATATATATATAGACACACACACGTATACATGGGTGAGCTTGCCTTGCAAGTCAATTAAACTAGGGAAACTACAACCGACTCAAGCCATATTTGGTAGTATAAACATACTTGGATGATGGGCATTATCAGCAGGATACGGCACATCTAATTGTCGGGATGCAGGACTCTCCAACACGCCCCCGTAGTCTGAGCCTTGTAGTGGAGCGAGGTGAAGACTGGACCGGAACTCATGAAACAATACAGCTGGAAGACCTTTTCTGAATATATCCGCGTACTGTGACGAAGAAGGAACATGCAGAACTCGAACAGCACCAAGAGCAACTTTCTCGCGGACAAAATGAATGTCAAGCTCAATGTGCTTGGTTCGTCGATGTTGTACCGGGTTATGAGCAAGATACACCGTGCTCACATTGTCACAAAAACAACTGCAGCGGTGCTGATAGGTCGATGGAGCTCCTGAAGTAAGTGACGAACCCAACAAGACTCGGCCACAACAGCAGCCACGGCGTGATATTCAGCCTCTGCACTGGAACGAGGAACTGTGGTTTGTCGTTGAGAAGACCATGAGATCAAATTATCACCGAGAAACATGCATAATCCAGAAGTGGAGCGTCTGGTATCCGGGCAACCAGTCCAATTGGCATCTGAATAGGCAATGAGATTATGAGAGGAAGAAGAAGAAAGGGTTAGGCCAAGATCAAGTGTGCCTTTGAGATAGCGCAAAATGCGCTTGATAAAAAGAAGATGGGGTTCACGAGGATCATGCATGTAGAGGCACACTTGTTGGACAGCATAAGCTATGTCAGGTCGAGTGAGAGTGGCGTACTGAAGAGCACCCGCAAGACTGCGATATAAAGAAGGATCAGAAACAGGAGAACCAGAAGTAGCGGAGAGTTTGGCTTTGGTGTCAACCGGTGTAGAGACAGGATTACAGTCACTCATGCCAGCACGAGATAGGAGTTCTAGAATATACTGTCGTTGAGAGAGATGCAAACTAGTAGGTGTGCGAGAAACTGAGATTCCAAGAAAATGATGAAGTGGTCCAAGGTCTTTCATAGCAAATTCCTTGCTGAACAAATGAATGATGAAATGAAGAGCAGTAGAAGACGAGGCAGTAAGGATGATATCATCAACATACAGAAGTAAGTATGCGGTGGTGTTCCCCTTATGAAGAATGAACAAGGAGGCGTCAGATTTGGATTCGACAAAACCAACAGAACGAGCATAGGTGGTGAAGCGTTGAAACCAAGCACGAGAGTTTGCTTTAGTCCATATAGAGACTTATGCAAGCGAGAAACAAAATCAGGGTGGTTAGGATTAATAAAGCCGGATGGTTGTTGACTATAGACGACCTCATCGAGATAGCCATGAAGAAATGCATTTTTAACATCGAGTTGGTGAATAGGCCAAGAAGAAGAAAGTGCGAGGGAAAGAACTAAACGAATGGTGGATGGTTTGACGACCAGACTCAAATTTTCATCATAGTCGACACCAGGTTGTTGTGAAAAACCGCATACAACCCAACGAGCCTTATGTCGAGAAAGGGAGCCATCAGAGTTATATTTATGTCGAAAAATCCATTTTCCACTGGCAATGTTAGCACCTGGAGGAGGAGGAACAAGAGTCCAGGTTTTGTTGATGGTGAGAGCATCGTATTCTTCCTGCATAGCGTGTCGCCAAGAGGGATCACAGAGTGCCGTGAGATAATTATGTGGTATAGGGGAGGAGGCGACGACTGAAAGGCTGAGGCGGTCTATCGGGCCAGGGAGGCGACCGATTGTCGAGCGCGTGCGATGTATGGGCATAGGTGGTGGCGGAGGAGATGCTATGTTGGGAGATGGCGGGGAGATGGTGGGCTAGGAGGTGGCGGAGGAGATGGTGGGCTGGGAGGTGGCGCCAGGCTAAGTGGTGTTGTTGGGCCATGTGTATCCGGTGTAGTAGGAGGAGATGTGCTAATAGATATGTTTGGACTAGCAGGTCCATGCGTAGTGGGTGTAGATGGAATAGGTGCATAACGGGCGATGCTTGCGATCGACGTGAAAGGATGGAAGGATGCGGGAAGATGGAAGGAGCTTCTGTTGATGGTGGCGTGGACTCGACAACGGATGGTGTGGCGTATGGAAAAGTTGTCTCGTCAAACACAACATGACGAGATAAAATAATGCGACGGGTGGCTAGGTTAAGACAATGATAACCTTTGTGCCGTGGAGGATAACCGAGAAATATATATTTTATGGGACGAGGAGTGAGTTTGTGGGGAGTTGTGGAAGATGTAGTGGGATAGCAAAGACAACCGAAAACACAGAGATCGTGATAGGGTGGTGTTATGCCGAAGAGAATCGTGTAAGGGGAAGAAAATTGGAGAGCAGAGGTAGGACGTATATTTATGAGATAAGTGGCGGTGTAAAGGGCTTCGGCCCAAAAGGGTGGTGGTAGTGAGGCTTGAAGTAATAGTGTATGGATGACATCATTTGTGGTGCGAATAGCACGAATAGCACGTTCGGCCTTGCCGTTTTGCTGGGATGTGTGTGGGCAAGAAAAACGAAGAAGCAGACCATGAGAGGCACAAAAAAGATCTAAACGAGTGTTGAGAAATTCTCCACCATTATCGCATTGAATAGCTAAGATGGGCAAATTGAATTGTGTTTTAACAAAAGCATGATAGGTAGTGAGAGTTGCATATAGATCAGGCTTCTTGTGAAGGGGGAAACTCCAAAAATAATGAGAAAAATCATCTACAATGATAAGGTAATAACGAAAACCAGAGGTACTAGGGATCGGTGATGTCCAAAGATCACTATGTAATAACTGAAACGGACGAACAGTATATGTTTGAGAATCATAAAAGGGTAGTCTAACATGCTTTCCTAATTGACAGGCATGACAAAGGAGCGGCCCATCTTTATTGTATGAAATAAGTTTCGATTGTTGAAGACGTGACATGGTGTGATGCCCGGGGTGGCCAAGACGGTGGTGCCAAAGTGATGATGAGGTGGTGGTGATGAGAGCTTCGGCAGGTGCTGGTCGACATAAAGGGTAGAGCGGTCCAGGGCTATTGCATCGAAGAATCGCGTTCCTGGAAGGGAGCACCTTCACGGAAAAGCCAAAAGGATCAAATTGAATTGCACAATAGTTGTCAGTTGTGAATTGGTGAACAGAAATAAGATTTTTGATAATGTCGGGAATGATAAGAATATTGTTCAGAGAAAGTGGTCTGGTGGAAGAGGGAACAATTTGAGAACCAATGTGAGTAGCAAGAATAGATTGACCATTACCAACCGTGATAGTTTGAGAGGTAAGTTTGAAGGAAGAGAGATTACCATGATCAGATGCCATATGGGAGGAGGCGCCAGTGTCCATAAACCACTCTTGATTTCCTGAGAGATGCATGTTGTCCAGTGTTGTTGCCGCTCCTTGCCGAACCCTAGCTCTACCCCTCTCTCTCTTTTGCACCTCGCTCACTCTTTGATCTCAAACAACAGAAGAGGAAGGAGGAAGGAGAAGTTGACAGTGGACACAACAAGCTTTTACCCGGCACACGTACGCCGCCGGCCGCACAAACAGCCGCTTGGTTTCTTTCCTGAGCACGAACTCAGCCACAGACTACAACGAGTACACGGAGGGCCTTTTATATCCAAGCTACACACACCAGACAAGCTACCACACGCAAGCACACACGCACCGACTTGGCTTGCCGCTGCATTCGGCCACCACTAACAACACTACTCACACGAGCTAACTAATTCCGCCATGCATGCAACTAAATGCAGCTCACGCAACGCCCACCCCACGCTCCTCAACTCCCGCGCCCGCCGCGCACGCACGTCAACGGGACACGACTCGTTTCAGTGCCCAGCGCGGCTACACCTCGCGCGTTCGGCTAACCAACTCACACAAGCACACGACCCCGTCGCGGACCCGACGTGCCCGACACGCTTGGCGCGTGCCCATACACGCGCCCGACATGCCCGACCCGTCGCCGCGGCTTATTCCGGCCAACACTCACCCCCTAAGCCGCGGCTTAGAGAAGGCCGACGCCACCGTCCGCCAGCAGCGCATGCTCCGTCACTCTGTCGTCGTCATCGTTGTAGCCGCCACCGCCCTGACGATCCGAGGCGATGGTGGTGGCGCGACGGACTCCATATGACGTGGGTGTCGGCGGCGCAAGGTGTGGACGCCGTTAGTGGCGCGATGCTGCTAGCGGCCGGTGCGTGTCTTCATCATCGTCGAGCTGCCTCACGAGCAATGGAGAGAGGTGGGCTGCCCGGTGAGTTGCGGCACCGCGGCAAGGTGGCGATGGCCATGGAGCGGAGGCCATTGCCCCGAGGAGTTCCATGTCCGAGTCGTCGACAAGGTGCGTCATTGTCGACAACATGGAGGCGAATCATCGGCGAGTTGCGTCACCGGCGACAAACATGGAGGGGAGTCACCGGCGAGTTGCGGCACCGGTGACGACCATGGAGGCAAGTCACCGACGAGTTGCGGCAACGGTGGCAAACATGCGGCAGGGAGCATGCCACGGCAGCACGCTCGTGGTGAAGGCACGGGAGGTGTGGCTCTCATTGAAACTAGCGGCGTCGGGGACAATAGGCGTGACAAGATGGCATTGGCGGCCGTCTCCGTGTTGCACCGACGACATCGGCGATCATGGGCTTCAAGAGAGGAGTAAGAGACAACAAGGTTAAGGGGGTGATTGATAGAGTTAACCTTGTTGTATATGTGGTTAGTTTTGGTTAGTGGGTTGGTCATATGGCCGTGCATGCATTGAGTCGGTTGAGTAGTGGCCGGCCGGCCGAGTCCTCCGCGGGATGGAGTGATTCCAGGGAGAGCTGAACGTGGAAAAGTAGGTTGTTACCTGCATGTGATTTGTTAGCTAGCTTCGTGTGATGAATCAAGTTAGTTAGTGCATGGAGTGGTTAGTGGAGTAATGGGTCAAGTAGTGGCGTGAGTTTTGCATGGCACCGTGCCAGCCTCTCTGTATATATATATAAGTTGCATTGTGTAATGGGAAAAAGAAGCCGTGAGGGGGCTGAGCAGAAAAGAATGTAGTCCATGTGTGTCTCACCTGGAGTAAAAAGCAAAGCTGGTTTTCTCCATGGTGAGGTGTGTGTGTGTGTTTCTTCCACGGGTGTGTGCTCGAGAGAAACCATAAGATGAAGAGTAGTGAGACGAAGAAGAAGAAGCGGCGCTGCGAGAAGAGGCGGCGCCAACATTCAGGGCCTGCAAAAGAGCTGGGTCGACGTATTGCTGATTTCCATTGGAGACTGGTGTTGGTGGAGCCGAGGTGATGTTGTGTGGACGTGGTGCAGAGCCATAGGCTGCATATGCCTGCTGGGGAGTGGAGCTGGGACGAGGACCTAG
Organism: Triticum aestivum; assembly: GCF_018294505.1. Taxonomy (NCBI): domain Eukaryota; kingdom Viridiplantae; phylum Streptophyta; class Magnoliopsida; order Poales; family Poaceae; genus Triticum; species Triticum aestivum. Next base: position 742,843,780 of record NC_057803.1, read on the forward strand.
AACACCAGGGGCATGCCATTGACGAGGCTGGCAGGGAGCTGAAGGTGGTTGCTGCTGGAGCTGCGTACGGGTCGGAAGCCCGGTCCATGGGTTGAACATCCACGGCTCATTGCGACCGCGTCCTCGACCGCCACGGCCACGGCCTCGGGTGTTGGTGTAGTTGCCGCGACCACTGCTTGAGTTTGACGATCCAAGGGAGGAGCCGAGAGAGCGCTGATCACCAGAGCCGCGTCCTCCCCATGACGAAGTGCGCTCACCGCCCGTGTGTGGCAAGATGCTGTTGCCGCTCGCCCAGAGAGCCGTGGCAGCGGCGTTTTTTGCATCGGTTTTCTTCTAGGTCTCGTCAAGTACGAGTGCTGACCGCGTCTGTAAAAAAGACGGGAAGGGAACCTGAAACGGAAGAAAGGAGCGCAGATGGGAGAACTACTCGTTGAGGCCGCGGAGGACGGTGAGGACGAGCGTCTCATCGGTAACTTCTTGACCGACGTCAGCCAGAGCGTCGGCGAGGGACTTGAGCTTGGCGCAGTACTCTTCTTGTTGTCGTGGAATAGGTTGTCGATGGCATTCCAAACTTGCCGTGCAGAGGACCTAGGTGCCATGATGATTCCGAACAGCTCAAGAGAGATGGAGCCGTAAATCCAGTTGAGGACGGTGAAGTCGTCATGGCCCCAGTCCGGCGTGGGCGAGGTGTCAGACGGCGAGGCGCCGTCTAAGCCGAGCACGTGAGCAGTGAGGCCATAGCATCCGAGGGCGACGAGGAAGAGCTCGCGCCATTGAGCATAGTTCGAGTCTTTGAGATCAAGGGTGACTGGGACATATGTTTTGATTGAGTGGACGAAGGTGGATGCTGCGGGATGGTATGATTCAGAGGTGGGTTTGGGCCTCTTCATGGCGGCTGCAGGGGATCTCGATTCCTTTCTCCTCGGCTTGAGGAGCGAGCTCAGCCTCCCGTTCGGCGTTGCTGCAGCTGGGTCTCGAGTGCTGCGAGCTCTTCAGGTGTCATGGCAGAGGGAGGGGTTTGAGGAGGAGGAGGATCGATCTGCTAGGGTTCATGAGGAAGAGGAACGACCGGTGTCTGATATCATGCAAGACAGATAGGAATCGGTGCTGCAAGATTGCACGCCTCCTCATCTCATATCATTGCATCATATCTATATACACGTATACATGGGTGAGCTTGCCTTGCAAGTCAATTAAACTAGGGAAACTACAACCGACTCAAGCCATATTTGGTAGTATAAACATACTTGGATGATGGGCATTAACAGCACGCCCCCGTAGTCTGAGCCTCGTAGTGGAGCGAGGTGAAGACTGGACCGGAACTCATGAAACAATACAGCTGGAAGACCTTTTATGAATATATCTGCGTACTGTGACGAAGAAGGAACATGCAGAACTCGAACAACACCAAGAGCAACTTTCTCGCGGAAAAATGAATGTCAAGTTCAATGTGTTTGGTTCGTCGATGTTGTACCGGGTTATGAGCAAGATATACCATGCTCACATTGTCACAAAAAACAACTGTAGCAATGCTGATAGGTCGATGGAGCTCCTGAAGTAAGTGACGAACCCAACAAGACTCGGCCACAACAGTTACCACATCTTAAGTTATGCCGGTATAGCAATCACAAATTGCAGTACATAACACGATGACTTAAACAAAACGTTCATATGACTGGGAGGGAACTGATGATCATGCAATCTCCTTGGGTTCCTCAACTGGAGAAATGGTAAATGCAATGATTTTCACCACAACAGCTGAACATGCCATCAGCTTAATGGTACCCCAGATGTCCTTCATGATGAGATCGGACCTCTCCTTCTCCTTGCTTCAAAAATTCATGCAAAAAGTGGTAACATATCAATAAGATAATCCGTTACCAAGCGTTGAAAAAGGAGACAACGCATACATACCTAATAGACTCCACAACCTCATCAATCCGTCCCCTTAAGGACCCCGCCTCTCGCTCTAATTCTTCTAGACTAGCTGATTGCAAGTTAATTTTCGTACGCTACAATAGAAATAAAGATTCTATAAGTGATTTATTATAGCTATACAGGCATAACAGATAAATAAAGTGCATAGACATAACAAATAAACAGGGCATAGCAGATTCAAAGTAAGCAAATTCATAATATATCTCACGGGTATAAAAACATGATGTCTATGCTAGGATCAATGTTCCAAATAGCAGATAAATAGAAATGCGCACATGAACTAAGTATCACAGGTATAAAAGCATGATGTCTAAGATATTCCGTGGAGTTTCAGGACTTTTGGAGTTGCACAGAATAGGTCTCCAATATTTGCTCCTTTTCCAGCCCAGAATTCCAGCTGCCGACATTCTCCCTCTTCATGTAAACCTTATAAAATAAGAGAGAATAGCCATAAGTATTGTGACATAATGTGAAATAATAGCCCGTAATGCAATAGAAATCGATATGAAAGCATGATGCAAAATGGACGTATCAACTCCCCCAAGCTTAGACCTTGCTTGTCCTCAAGCGAAAAGCCGATAACAATAAATATGTCCTCATGTTTAGATGTAGAGGCGTCGATAAAAATAAAATACGGACATGAAGGCATCATGATTATTCTCATAATAGCAACATATATAGATTTTGTCATATGATTACTTATGTTCAAGTGATGATCTTTTCACAATACAAAGGTATGAATCAGAAACCTTATTGAGCACCAACAAATTATAACCTCAGTTATTGAAGCAATTGCAATTTATCATAACGTCAGAGCTTAAAAGCAAGTCCACATACTCAACTATCACTTAGTCCTTCATAATTGCTAACACTCACGCAATACTTGTGGTTACTGAGTTTTAATCGGACACAGAGAAAGATAGGGGCTTGTAGTTTTGCCCCACAACCTTTTACCTCAAGGGTAATGTCAACAGTAACAATTCATGCTCCCCTACATCCAATTAGATATGTATATCGTGTTCTTTCCAACATGCTGAGCTTGCCAAAGGATAAAATGAAAAAGAAAGGTGAAGATCACCGTGACTCTTGCATAAGGTAGAAGATAATAATAAAAGATAGGCCCTTCGCAGAGGGAAGCAGAGGTTGCCATGCGCTTTTATGGTTGATGCACAAAATCTTAATGCAAAAGTACGTCACTTTATATTGCCCCTTGCATGTGGAACTTTATTATGCAGTCCGTTGCTTTTATTACTTCCACAACAAGTTCGTACAAAGCTTATTTTCTCTGCACTAATAAGTCATGCATATTTAGAGAGCAATTTTTATTGCTTGCACCGATGACAACTTACTTGAAGGATCTTACTCAATCCATAAGTAGATATGGTGGACTCTCATGGCTAAACTGGTTTAAGGGTATTTGGAAGCACAAGTAGTATCTCTACTTGGTGCTGAGAATTTGGCTAGCATGAGGGGGAAAGGCAAGCTCAACATGTTAGAGGATCCATGACAACATACTTTATCTCAGATATAAGAAAACATAACTCATAATGTTGTCTTCCTTGTCCAACATCAACTCTTTAGCATGTCGTATTTTAATGAGTGCTCCCAATCATAAAAGATGTCAATGATAATATATCTATATGTGAAACCTCTCCTTCCTTATTACTTCCTATTAATTGCAACGATGACCAAAACTATATTTGCCAACTCCCAACAACTTTTAATCATCATACTCTTTCTATGTGAAGTCATTACTCTCAATAAGATCAATACGAACTCTTTGTTTCTTTTTATTCTTTTTCTTTTTCTTTCTGTTATCCACCCAAGATCATGGCAAAATAATCAAACCCTTGACTCAACACTAATCTTTATTATATATATAGCTCACGGACTCGATTACATGGAGGGATCATAAAGCAAAACTCAAAACTAGATCATGCTATAATCTTTATTCTACTAGATCAAGATACTACTAATAGGATCGAACTAAGAAAAACGGTAAAGATAGGAGTTGTGATTGTGATATGATACCGGGGCACCTCCCCCAAGCTTGGTAGTTGCCAAGGGGAGTGCCCTTACCCATGTGATTATGTCTCCTTCTTTGTTGTTGGTGTAATATTCTTGGCGATGATTCCCCTCAAGATACGGTTCTCCTCCTCGAGCTTATTAACTTGCTACTTGAGGTCCATTATTTCCTTGCGAAGCTTTCCTGTAACGGCTAAAGCTCCTTGCACCCAAGGGTGTTGCATAGCTGCGGGAGAACAAGAGACACTCCTCCTCATATTTTCATGAGAAAGAAATCTAACATTGGAAGGGATAACCGAGTTTGGAATAGCTGAGCTCTGTAGTTCCCCCATCGTAAACCCAGATCGGAGGCGAGAGGTGACTTCTTGATCCTCCATGGCATCTACCCTCATCAAGTCGGCCTCCATCTCTTCCTCCATTGCTGGCCCAAAGTGGTCAGCATCGATGTGTGCCCTTGGTTCCGGTGCCGGATTAGATACCCGGCTCTCCCCGACCGACTCTTGAGAAGACATCTTGCTCTAATCTGTAGCAGCAACAGCTCAAAACAAGAACAGAGGATATTTGCATGATACGGGAGTCAAACCCTTCGGGAGAATATATAATGAATTTTTACCAACCAAAATACGTATCGTGCAAGAAAACGGAGTCCGGAGGGCACACGAGCTGCTCACGAGGTAGGGGGCGCACCCAGGGGGTAGGGCGCGCCCACCACCCTCGTGGGGCCCTCGTGTCCTTCCCGGACTGCCACTTATTTTTCTATTTTGCTAAATATTCCAAAACGGAGAAATAGTGCCTTAAAAATTGTTTTGGAGTCGATTTACTTACCGTACCACATACCTATTCCTTTTCGGAGTCTGAAACGGTCTAGAAAGTGTCCCTTATGTATTCCTCCGGGGTGACGGTTTCAATAATATTGGTTTCAACATTTATGGGATTACCTGAGATATAGTGTTTGATCCTTTGACCGTTTACCACCTTCGGATTCCTGCCTTCGAAGTTGTTGATTTTTATGGCACCGGAACGATAGACCTGCTCGATAACGTAGGGACCTTCCCATTTAGAGAGAAGTTTTCCTGCAAAAAATCTTAAACGAGAGTTGTATAGCAATACATAATCACCTACATTAAACTCAAGCTTTTGTATCCTTTTATCATGCCATCTTTTAACTTTTTCTTTAAACAACTTGGCATTTTCATAAGCTTGGGTTCTCCATTCGTCAAGTGATCTAATATCAAATAACCTCGTCTCACCGGCAAGTTTGAAATCATAGTTGAGCTCTTTAATAGCCCAATATGCCTTATATTCTAGTTCGAGAGGTAAGTGACATGCTTTTCCATAAACCATTTTATACGGAGACATACCCATAGGATTCTTATATGCAGTTCTATAGGCCCATAATGCATCATCAAGTTTCTTGGACCAATTCTTTCTAGACCTATTAACAGTCTTTTGCAAAATTAATTTGAGCTCTCTATTGCTCAATTCTACTTGACCACTAGATTGTGGGTGATATGGAGATGCAATTCTATGATTAACGTCATATTTAGCAAGCATTTTACGGAAAGCACCATGAATAAAGTGTGAACCACCATCAGTCATTAAGTATCTAGGGACTCCAAACCTAGATAAGTTGTCTGCAACGGGGTTCTCAGCTCCTTTTCTATCAACAATATGCAAATCAAATTCTTGCAGCAAGAGAACCCATCTAATAAGTCTAGGTTTAGCATCTTTCTTTTCCATAAGATATTTAATAGCAGCAGGATCAGTGTGAATAGTTACTTTAGAATCTATGATATAGGGTCTGAATTTATCACAAGCAAATACAACTGCTAAAAGTTCCTTTTCGGTTGTAGCATAATTTCTTTGAGCATTGTCTATAGTCTTACTAGCATAATGGATAACATTTAATTTCTTATCAACTCTTTGCCCTAGAACAGCACCTACAGCATAATCACTGGCATCACACATAATTTCAAAGGGTAAATTCCAATCAGGTGGCTGAACAACAGGTGTAGAGACTAATGCTTTCTTAAGTATTTCAAATGCTTCTACACAATCATCATCAAAGACAAATGGTACATCTTTTTGTAATAAATTAGTCAGAGGCCGAGAAATTTTTGAGAAGTCCTTAATGAACCTCCTATAAAATCCGGCATGACCAAGGAAACTTCTGATACCTTTGATGTCCTTGGGACATGGAATCTTTTCAATAGCATCAACCTTGGCTTTATCAACTTCAATACCTCTTTCAGAAACTTTGTGCCCCAAGACAATTCCTTCATTGACCATAAAGTGGCACTTTTCCCAATTCAAGACAAGATTAGTTTCTTCACATCTCTGCAAAACTCGATCAAGATTGCTCAAGCAATCATCAAAAGAGGAACCATAGACGGAAAAGTCATCCATGAAAACCTCACAAATCTTTTCACAAAAGTCAGAGAATATAGCCATCATGCATCTTTGAAAGGTAGAAGGTGCATTACATAAACCAAAAGGCATACGTCTATAAGCAAAAGTACCAAAAGGGCATGTAAAAGTAGTCTTTGATTGATCTTTGGCCGACACAGGTATTTGAGAGAAACCAGAATAACCATCTAGAAAGCAATAATGTGTATGTTTGCATAATCTTTCTAGCATTTGATCAATAAAAGGTAAGGGGTAATGATCTTTCTTAGTAGCTTTATTTAATTTGCGGAAATCAATTACCATCCTATAACCTGTGACAATCCTGTTTAAAGAATACTTCATCTATTTCCCTTCTTTCATTCATGAACATATCATTTTCATGGTCTAGCAAATAATGTTCTAAAGGATCACTAGGAGGTACGGCAATAGAAGGAAGACCAATAATTTCATCCTTACTAGGCAATTCTTCCTCACGATGTTGTTTACTAAATTTAGAGAAATTAAACTCATGAACCGTATCATCCAAGCAAATAGTAACAACATTCTTTTTGCAATCTATCTTAGCATTAACAGTATTCAAGAAGGGTCTACCAAATATAATGGGACAAAATCTATCTTGTGGGGAGCCAAGAAAAAAGAAAATCAGTAGGATATTTAGTTTTCCCACACAAGACTTCAACATCTCTAACAATTCCCATTGCAGATATAGTATCTCTATTGGCAAGTTTAATTGTAACATCAATATCTTATAACTCAGCAGGTGCAATTTCACGCATAATTTCTTTGTACAAGTCAATAGGTATAACACTAGCACTAGCACCCATATCACATAAGCCATGATAACAATGATCTCCTATTTTAATAGAAATAACAGGCAAGCCTACCACAGGTCTATGTTTATCTTTAGCACAAGGTTTAGCAATTCTAGCAGTTTCACCACAGAATTGAATAACATGCCCATCAATATTACCAGACAAGAGATCTTTAACAATAGCAATATTATGTTCTACTTTAACTTGCTCAGGAGGTGTATAAGTTCTAATATTGCTTTTACGAACAACAGTTGAAGCTTTAGCATGATCCTTCATTCTAACAGAGAAAGGTGGTTTCTCAACATAAGAAGTAGGAACAATAGGATCATTATAAGTGACAGTCTTTTTTTCAACTTTAATAGGTGCAGCTACTTTTACTTCTATGGGAGGATGATATTTAAACCACTTGTCCTTGGGGAGATCAACATAAGTAGCAAAAGATTCACAGAAAGAGGCTACTATCTCAGAGTCAAGTCCATATTTAGTGCTAAACTTACGGAGAATATCGGTGTCCATGAAAGATTTAACACAATCAAACTTAGGTGTCATACCTGACTCCTTACCTTCGTCAAGGTCCCAATCTTCAGAGTTGCGTTTAATTCTATCCAATAAATTCCATTTAAATTCAATAGTCTTCATCATAAAAGAGCTAGCACAAGAAGTATCGAGCATGGTGCGATTGTTATCGGAAAGCCGAGCATAAAAATTCTGAAGAATTGTCACTCTTGGGAGCTCATGATTGGGGCATGAATATAACATTGATTTAAGCCTCCCCCAAGCTTGAGCGATGCTTTCTCCTCCGCGAGGCCAAAAATTATATATATAATTGCGATCACGATGAACAAGATGCATAGGTAATACTTTTGATGAAATTCCAATTTCAATCTTTTATAGTTCCATGATCTCGTATCATCACATAGCCTATACCATGTCAATGCATCTTCCTTCAAAGATAAAGGGAAAACTTTCCTCTTAACAACATCATCGGGTATACCTGCAAGGTTAAATAGCCCACAAAATTCATCCACATAGAGTAAATGTTCATCAGGATGCTTTATTCCATCTCCTATAAAAGTACTAGCTAGCAGTTTTTCCATCATACCCGAAGGAACTTCAAAAGGAGTTTCATTTTCAATAGGTTCAGTAGGTTGAGGAGCAACTCTTTGCTCTACTGGATGGGGTGAAGATACCCCGAACAAGCCCCTCAAAGAATTACTTTCCATAGTAACAAGTGACAGAAAATTTCAGCACACTATATAAATTTTTCCTTACCAAATTCCACTTAACAAAGGCGCTACACTCCCCGGCAATGGCGCTAGAAAAGAGTCTTGATGACCCACAAGTATAGGGGATCTATCTAGTCCTTTCGATAAGTAAGAGTGTCGAACCCAACAAGGAGCAGAAGGAAATGATAAGCGGTTTTCAGCAAGGTATACTCTGCAAGTACTGAAATAAGTGGTAACAGATAGTTTTGTAATAAGATAAATTGTAACGAGCAACAGGTAACAAGAGTAAATAAAGTGCAGCAAGGTGGCCCAATCCTTTTTGTAGCAAAGGACAAGCCGGAACAAACTCTTATAATAGGAAAAGCGCTCCCGAGGACACATGGGAATATCGTCAAGCTAGTTTTCATCACATTCATATGATTCACGTTCGGTACTTTGATAATTTGGTATGTGGGTGGACCGGTGCTTGGGTGCTATTCTTACTTGAACAAGCATCCCACTTATGATTAACCTCTATTGCAAGCATCTGCAACTACAACAAAAGTATTAAGGTAAACCTAACCATAGCATGAAACATATGGATCCAAAACAGCCCCTTACAAAGCAATGCATAAACTAGGGTTTAAGCTTCTGTCACTCTAGCAACCCATCATCTACTTATTAATTCCCAATGCCTTCCTCTCGGCCCAAATAATGGTGAAGTGTTATGTAGTCGACGTTCACATAACACCACTAGAGGCTAGACAACATACATCTTATCAAAATATCAAACAAATACCAAATTCACATGACTACTAGTAGCAAGACTTCTCCCTTGTCCTAAGGAACAAAGTAACTACTCACAAAGCATATTCATGTTCATAATCAGAGGGGTAATAATATGCATAAAGGATCTGAACATATGATCTTCCACCAAATAAACCAACTAGCATCAACTACAAGGAGTAATCAACACTACTAGTAACCTACTAGCACCAATCCCGGACTTGGAGACAAGAATTGGATACAAGAGATGAACTAGGGTTTGGAGATGAGATGGTGCTGGTGAAGATGTTGATGGAGATTGCCCTCTCCCGATGAGAGGAGCATTGGTGGTTACGATGGTGATGATTTCCCCCTCCTGGAGGGAAGTGTCCCCGGCAGAACAGCTCCGCCGGAGCCCTAGATTGGTCCCGCCAAGGTTCCGCCTCGTGGCGGCGGAGTCTCGTCCCGAAAGGTTGCTTAATGTTTTTTTCTCATCGAAAACTTCATATAGGAGAAGATGGACGTCAGAGAGCCACCAGCGGGGCCCACGAGGTAGGGGGGCGCGCCCCAGGGGGGTGGGCGCGCCCCCACCCTCGTGAGTAGGGTGTGGGGCCCCTGGCCTTCATCTTTGGCGACGATTTTTCTTTATTTATTTTAAGATATTCCGTGGAGTTTCAGGACTTTTGGAGTTGCACAGAATAGGTCTCCAATATTTGCTCCTTTTCCAGCCCAGAATTCCAGCTGCCGGCATTCTCCCTCTTCATGTAAACCTTGTAAAATAAGAGAGAATAGCCATGAGTATTGTGACATAACGTGAAATAACAGCCCATAATGCAATAGATATCGATATGAAAGCATGATGCAAAATGGACATATCAAGGTTGCCTCATGTGCTTCATCTTTTTAATGTCTTTCGTGAAAATGATGGAAAGGAAAATTGTGCCGAAGTGTTAGAAGAAGAATGCATTAAAATGGTTGGCACTAAATATTTGAATGATGAGCATGATTGCAATGTTGTTAGTGTGAATTCTCTGAATATCCATGATGCTAACGATATGCAAAGCTACAAGCTTGGGGATGCTATGTTTGATGAAGATGATATTTTTAGTCCACCAAGTTTTGATGAGGATATTTATTATGATGAAAGCATGCCTCCTATTTATGATGATTATATTAATGAAAGTGGGTTTGGAAGAGTGCAACTTTAGGAAGTAATGATCCCACTATTTTGGAGGGTGTTGAATCTTATTGTGATAATTATGAAATTGGATTTGGAGAGGTCATGACTTTATTTAGTGATGAATCCACTATTTCAGAAGAGGTTCTAATTGATTATGAGAACAAAGTTGCTACCTATGATGAATATTGCGATGACATGTATCCTATAAAGAATAATGATAACCATGAAACTTGTCATCTAGATTTTAACTTTCAATTGGGTTATGCCTCACATGATAGTTATTTTGTTGAGTTTGCTCCCACTACTATTCATGGGAAGAAATTTGCTTATGTGGAGAGTAATAAAAATTCTATGCTTATGCATCATGAGAAGAGTGCTTTATGTGATAGTTATATTGTTGAATTCATTCATGATGCTACTGAAAATTATTATGAGGGAGGAATATATGCTTGTAAGAATTGCAATAATATCAAGTTTCCTCTCTATGTGTTGAAAATCTTGAAGTTTTGCTTGTTTTACCTTCCCATGCTAGTTGATTCTTGTTCCTATAAATTGTTTACTCACAAAATCCCTATGCATAGGAAGTGGGTTAGACTTAAATGTGTTAGTCATATGCTTTATGATGCTCTTTTTGTGTTTCAATTCTTATCTTTCATGCGAGCATCATTGAAATCATCCAGCCTAGCTAAAAGGCATTAAAGAAAAGCGCTTGTTGGGAGACAACCCAATATTTACCCTTAATGTTTTTATGTGTTCACATGATTATGCTACTGTAGTAATCATGTTTTGTAGCTTTTGTTTCAATAAAGTACCAAGTTAGAACTTTGGCATGGCTTACGGTAATAGTTAATTTGATCTTGCTGAAAAACAGAAACTTTTGCACTCACTAAACAATTTTCATAATTCACAGAAGCGTGCTTTTAAGTTTATTCTTTTTGCAGAAGATTAATAAACAAATTTCTTATGACTTACTAATTTATCAGGATTTTTGGAGTTACAGAAGTATTCGAAATATCCAGATTGCTACAGATTGTTCTGTTTTTGACAAATTCTGTTTGCTATGTGTTGTTTGATTATTTTGATGAATCTATGAGTAGTAATGGAGGGTATGAACCATGGAGAAGTTGGAATACATTAGATATTGCACCAATATGAATTTATAATGAGTTCACAACAGTACCTAAGTGGTGATTTATTTTCTTATACTAACGGAGCTTACAAGTTTTCTGTTGAGTTTTGTGTTGTGAAGTTTTGAAGTTTTGGGTAAAGATTCGATGGACTACGGAACAAGGAGCGGCAAGAGCCTAAGCTTAGGGATGGCCAAGGCACCCCAAAGTAATATTCAAGGACAACCAAGCAACTAAGCTTGGGGATGCCCTGGATGACATCCCCTCTTTTGTCTTCGTTCATCGGTAACTTACTTGAGGCTATATTTTTATTCACCACACGACATGTGTTTTGCTTGGAGCGTCATTTTATTTTGTTTATATTTGCTTGTTGTTTGAATAAAATCCCAATATCTGAAATTCTTAAATGTTAGAGAGTCTTCACATAGTTGCATAATTATTCGACTACTCATTGATCTTCACTTATATCTTTTGGAGTAGTTTGTCGTTTGCTCTAGTGCTTCACTTATATCTTTTTAGAGCACGGCGGTGGTTTTACTTTGAAGAAATTGATGAACTATCATGCTTCACTTATATTATTTTGAGAGTTTTTATATCAGCATGGTAAATTTTCTTTGGTTATGAATTTAGTCCTAATATGATGGGCATCCAAGAGGGATATAATAAAAACTTTCATATAAAGTGCATTCAATACTATGAGAAGTTTGATTCTTTATAATTTTTTTGAGATATGAAGATGGTGATATTAGAGTCATGCTAGTGAGTAGTTGTGAATTTCAGAAATACTTGTGTTAAGGTTTGTGATTCCCGTAGCATGCACGAATGGTGAACTGTTATGTGATGAAGTCGGAGCATGATTTATTTTTTGATTATCTTCCTTATGAGTGGCAGTTGGGGACGAGCGATGGTCTTTTCCTACCAACCTATATCCCCCTATGAGCATGCGCGTAGTACTTTGTTTCGATAACTAATAGATTTTTGCAATAAGTATGTGAGTTCTTTATGACTAATGTTGAGTCCATGGATTATACGCACTCTCACCCTTCCACCATTGCTAGCCTCTCTTGTGCCGCGCAACTCTCGCTGGTACCATACACCCACCATATACCTTCCTCAAAACAGCCACCATACGTACCTATTATGGCATTTCCATAGTCATTCTGAGATATATTGCCATGCAACTTCCCACCGTTCCGTTTATTATGACACGCTTCATCATCGTCATATTGCTTTGCATGATCATGTAGTTGACATCGTATTTGTGGCAAAGCCACCTTTCATATTTCTTTCATACATGTCACCCTTGATTCGTTGCACATCCCGGTACACCGCCAGAGGCATTCATATAGAGTCATATTTTGTTCTAAGTATCAAGTTGTAATTCTTGAGTTGTAAGTAAATAAAAGTGTGATGATCATCATTATTAGAGCATTGTCCTAGTGAGGAAAGGATGATGGAGACTATGATTCCCCCACAAATCGTGATGAGACTCCAGACGGAAAATTAAAAATTAAAAAAAGAGGCCAAAAAAAGAGAAGGCAAAAAAAACAAAAAAAGAGAAAAAGAGAGAAGGGGCAATGCTACTATCCTCTTACCACACTTGTGCTTCAAAGTAGCACCATGATCTTCATGATAGGGAGTCTCCTATGTTGTCACTTTCATATACTAGTGGGAATTTTTCATTATAGAAGTTGGCTTGTATATTCCAATGATGGGCTTCCTCAAATTGCCCTAGGTCTTCATGAGCAAGCGAGTTGGATGGACACCCACTTAGTTTCTTTTTGAGCTTTCATACACTTATAGCTCTAGTGCATCCATTGCATGGCAATCCCTACTCACTCACATTGATATCTATTGATGGGCATCTCCATAGCCCATTGATACGCCTAGTTGACGTGAGACTATCTCCTTCTTTTTGTCTTCTCCACAACCACAATATTCTATTCCATCCATAGTGCTATGTCCATGGCTCACACTCATGTATTGTGTGAAACTTGAAAAAGTTTGGGAACATCAAAAATATGAAACAATTGCTTGGCTTGTCATCGGGGTTGTGCATGATTTGAGTATTTTATGTGATGAAGATGGAGCATAGCCAGACTATATGATTTTGTAGGGATAACTTTCTTTGGCCATGTTATTTTGAGAAGACATGATTGCTTTATTAGTATGCTTGAAGTATTATTATTTTTATTTCAATATTAAACTTTTGTTTTGAATCTTATGGATCTGAATATTCTTGCCACAATAAAGAAAATTACATGGATAAATATGTTAGGTAGCATTCCACATCAAAAATTATGTTTTTATCATTTACCTACTCAAGGACGAGCAGGAATTAAGCTTGGCGATGCATGATACGTCTCCAACATATCTATACTTTTTGATTGCTCCATGGTATTATATTATCCATCTTGGATGTTTTATATGCATTTATATGCTATTTTATATGATTTTTGGGACTAACCTATTAACCTAGAGCCCAGTGCCAGTTTCTGTTTTTTCCCTTGTTTTTGAGTTTCGCAGAAAAAGGATATCAAACGGAGTCCAATTGACCTAAAAATTTACAGAGATTATTTTTGGACCAGAAGAAGCCCACTGAGCATCGGAGATGGACCAAAAGTGTCCCGAGGCCGCCACGATGGTGGAGGGCGCGCCCCCTACCTCATGGCTGCGTCTTGGACCCCCCTGACTTGTTCCCGACGCCAACACCTCTTATATATCCCCAAACTTCCAGAACAGAACCTAGATCGGGAGTTCCGCCGCCGCAAGCCTCTGTAGCCACAAAAAACCAACCGGGACCCTGTTCCGGCACCCTGCCGGAGGGGGGAAACATCACCGGTGGCCATCTTCATCATCCCGACGCTCTCCATGACGAGAAGGGAGTAGTTCACCCTCGGGGCTGAGGGTATGTACCAGTAGCTATGTGTTTGATCTCTCTCTCTCTCACGCATTCTTGATATGGCACAATCTTGATGTATCGCGAGCTTTGTTATTATAGTTGGATCTTATGATGTTTCTCCCCCTCTACCTTTTTGTAATGGATTGAGCTTTCACTTTGAAGTCATCTTATCGGGGATTGAGTCTTTAGGGATTTGAGAACACTTGATGTATGTCTTGCATGTGCTTATCTGTGGTGACAATGGAATATTCACGTGATCCACTTGATGTATGTTTTGGTGATCAACTTGCGGGTTCTGTGACCTTGTGAACTAATGCATAGGGGTTGGCACACGTTTTCGTCTTGACTCTCCGGTAGAAACTTTGGGGCACTCTTTGAACTTCTTTGTGTTGGTTTGAATAGATGAATATGAGATTGTGTGATGCATATCGTATAATCAAACCCACGGATACTTGAAGTGACATTGGAGTATCTAGGTGATAGTAGGGTTTTGGTTGATGTGTGTCTTAAGGTGTTATTTTACTATGAACAGTAGGGCTGATTGTGACACTTATAGGAATAGCCCAATGGATTGATCGGAAAGAATAACTTTGAGGTGGTTTCGTACCCTGCAATAATCTCTTCGTTTGATCTCCGCTATTAGTGACTTTGGAGTGACTCTTTGTTGCACATTAAGGGATTGTCATATGATCTAATTATGTTATCATTGTTGAGAGAACCTGCACTAGTGAAAGTATGAACCCTAGGCCTTGTTTCCAAGCATTGCAATACCGTTTTCGCTCACTTTTGTTACTAGTTACCTTGCTGTTTTTATATTTTGAGATTACAAAAACCTATATCTACTATCCATATTGCACTTGTATCACCATCTCTTTGTTGGGGAACGTAGCAGAAATTCAAAATTTTCCTACGTGTCACCAAGATCTATCTATGGAGAAACCAGCTACGAGTAGAAGGAGAGTGCATCTACATACCCTTGTAGATCGCTAAGCGGAAGCGTTCAAGTGAACGGGGTTGATGGAGTCGTACTCGTCGTGATTCAAATCACCGATGATCCTAGTGCCGAACGGACGGCACCTCCGCGTTCAACACACGTACAGCCCGGTGACGTCTCCCACGCCTTGATCCAGCAAGGAGAGAGGGAGAGGTTGAGGAAGACTCCATCCAACAGCAGCACAACGGCGTGGTGGTGGTGGAGGAGCGTGGCAATCCAGCAGGGCTTCGCCAAGCACCATGGGAGAGGAGGAGTAGGAAGAGAGGTAGGGCTGTGCCAGAACTTCGTGTGAAGCTCCCATGCGTCTCCCCACTATATATAGGGGTGGAGGGGCTGGTTTCTTGCCCTCCAAGTCCATTGGGGCGTTGGCCAAGGTGGGAGGAAAGAAATCCCATCATTTCCTTCCCCACCGATTGTTATCCCCCCTTTTTAGGGATCTTGATCTTATCCCTTCGGGATATGATCTTATTCCTTCTAAGGGGGGATCTTGGTGCGCCTTGACCAGGGGTGTGGGGCCTTGCCCCCACTACCCACGTTCATGTGAGTCCCCCATGCAGGTGGGCCCCACTCCGGAACCTTCTAGAACCTTCCCGGTACAATACCGAAAAATCCCGAACATTTTCCGGTGGCCAAAATAGGACTTCCCATATATAAATCTTTACCTCCGGACCATTCCGGAACTCCTCGTGACGTCCGGGATCTCATCCGGGACTCCGAACAACATTCGGTAACCACATACAAACTTCCTTTATAACCCTAGCGTCATCGAACCTTAAGTGTGTAGACCCTACGGGTTCGGGAGACATGTAGACATGACCGAGACGTTCTCCGGTCAATAACCAATAGCGGGATCTGGATACCCATGATGGCTCCCACATGTTCCATGATGATCTCATTGGATGAACCACGATGTCAAGGACTTAATCAATCCCGTATTCAATTCCCTTTGTCTATCGGTATGTTACTTGCCCGAGATTCGATCGTCGGTATCCAATACCTTGTTCAATCTCGTTACCGGCAAGTCACTTTACTCGTTCCGTAACACATCATCCCGTGATCAACTCCTTGGTCACATTGCGCATATGATGATGTCCTACCGAGTGGGCCCAGAGATACCTCTCCGTTTACACGGAGTGACAAATCCCAGTCTCGATCCGCATAAAACAATAGATACTTTCGGAGATACCTGTAGTGCACCTTTATAGTCACCCAGTTACGTTGTGACGTTTGATACACCCAAAGCACTCCTACGGTATCCAGGAGTTACACGCTCTCATGGTCGAAGGAAGAGATACTTGACATTGGCAAAGCTCTAGCAAATGAACTACACGATCTTTTGTGCTAGTCTTAGGATTGGGTCTTGTCCATCACATCATTCTCCTAATGATGTGATCCCGTTATCAACGACATCCAATGTCCATAGCTAGGAAACCATGACTATCTGTTGATCACAATGAGCTAGTCAACTAGAGGCTCACTAGGGACATATTGTGGTCTATGTATTCACACGTGTATTACGATTTCCGGATAATACAGTTATAGCATGAATAAAAGACAATTATCATGAACAAGGAAATATAATAATAATACTTTTATTATTGCCTCTAGGGCATATTTCCAACAGTCTCCCACTTGCACTAGAGTCAATAATCTAGTTCACATCGCCATGTGATTAACACTCACAGGTCACATCGCCATGTGACTAATACCCAAGAGTTTACTAGAGTCAGTAGTCTAGTTCACATCACTATGTGATTAACACTCAATGAGTTTTATGTTTGATCATGTTGCTTGTGAGAGAGGTTTTAGTCAACGGGTCTGAACCTTTCAGATCCGTGTGTGCTTTACAAATCTCCATGTCATCTCCTAGATGCAGCTACCACGCTCTATTTGGAGCTATTCCAAACAACTGTTCTACTTGGAGCTATTATAAATTATTGCTCCATTATATGTATCCGGTCTCTCTACTCAGAGCTATCCGGATAGGTGTCAAGCTTGCATCGTCGTAACCTTTACGACGAACTCTTTTACCACCTCCATAATCGAGAAAATTCCTTAGTCCACTAGTTACTAAGGATAACTTTGACCGCTGTCCTGTGAGCCATTCTTGGATCACTCTTGTACCCCTTGACTGACTCATGGCAAGGCACACTTCAGGTGCGGTACACAGCATAGCATACTGAAGAGCCTACGTCTTAAGCATAGGGGACGACCTTCGTCCTTTCTCTCTATTCTGCCGTGGTCGAGCTTTAAGTCTTAACTTCGTACCTTACAACTCAGGCAAGAACTCCTTCTTTGACTGGTCCATCTTGAACACCTTCAAGATCATGTCAAGGTATGTGCTCATTTGAAAGTATTATTAAGCATTTTGATCTATCCTTATAGATCTTGATGCTCAATGTTCAAGTAGCTTAATCCAGGCTTTCCATTGAAAAACACTTTCAAAATAACCCTATATGCTTTCCAGAAATTCTACGTCATTTCTGATCAACAATATGTCAACAACATATACTCATTAGAAATTCTATAGTGCTCCCACTCACTTCTTTGGAAATACAAGTTTCTCATAAACTTTGTACAAACCCAAAATTTTTGATCATCATCAAAGCATACATTCCAACTCCGAGATGCTCACTCCAGTCCTTAGAAGGATTGCTGGAGCTTTGCATACTTATTAGCATCTTTCGGGATTGACAAAACCTTCCGGTTGTATCACATACAACCTTTCCTCATTAAAATCGTCGAGGAAACAATGTTTTGACATCCTATCTGCAAGATTTCATAAATAATGCAGTAATCGCTAATATAATTCCAACAGACTCTTAGCATCGCTACGAGTGAGAAAATCTCATCGTAGTCAACTCCTTGAACTTGTCAGAAAACATCTTAACGACAAGTCGAGCTTTCTTAATGGTGACATTTACCATCATTGTCCGTCTTCCTTTTGAAATCCATCTGTACTCATTAGCCTTACGACCATCGAGCCATTCTGCCAAAGTCTACACTTTGTTTTCATACATGGATCCTCTCTCGGATTTTATGGCCTCAAGCCATTTATCGGAATCCGGGCCCACCATCGCTTCTCCATAGCTCGTAGGTTCATTGTTGTCAAGCAACATGACCTTCAAGACAGGATTACGTACCACTCTGAAGTAGTACGCATCCTTGTCATCCTACGAGGTTTGGGAGTGACTTGATCCGAAGTTTCATGATCAATATCATAAGCTTCCACTTCAATTGGTGTAGGTGCCACAGGAACAACTCCCTGTGCCCTGTCACACACTAGTTGAAGAGACGGTTCAATAACCTCATCAAGTCTCCACCATCCTCCCACTCAATTCTTTCGAGAGAAATTTTTCCTCGAGAAAGGACCCGATTCTAGAAACAATCCATATTGCTTTCGGATCTGAATTAGGAGGTATACCCAACTGTTTTGGGTTTCCTATGAAGATGCATTTTATCCGCTTTGGGTTCGAGCTTATCAACCTGAAACTTTTTCATATAAGCGTCGCAGCCCCAAACTTTTAAGAAACGACAACTTATGTTTCTTTAAACCATAATTCATACGGTGTCATCTCATCGGAATTACGTGGTGCCCTATTTAAAGTGAATGTGGTTGTCTCTAATGCCTAACCCATGAACGATAGTGGTAATACGATAAGAGACATCATGGTATGCATCATATCCAATAGGGTGCAGTTATGATGTTCGGACACACCATCACACTATGGTGTTCCAGGCGGTATTAATTGCGAAACAATTTCCACAATGTCTTAATTGTGTGCCAAAAATCGTAACTCAGATACTCATCTCTATGATCTTATCATAGACATTTTATCCTCTTGTCACGATGATCTTCAACTTTACTCTGAAATTACTTGAACCATTCAATAATCCAGACTTGTGTTTCATCAAGTAAATATATTCAACATCTACTCGAATCATCTGTGAAGTAAGAACATAATGATATTCACTGCATGCCTCAGCACTCATTGGACTACACACATCAAAATGTGTTACTTCCAACAAGTTGCTATCTTGTTCCATCTTACTGAAACCAAGGCTTTTCAGTCATCTTGCCCATGTGGTATGATTTGCATATCTCAAGTGATTCAAAATCAAGTGAGTTCAAACGGTCCATTTGCATGGAGTTTCTTCATGCATATATACCAATAGACATGGTTCACATGTCTCAAACTTTTCAAAAATGAGTGAGTCCAAAGATCCATCAACATGGAGCTTCTTCATGCATTTTATACCGATATGACTTACGTGGCAGTGCCACAAATAGGTGGTACTATCATTACTATCTTTTGGCATGAACATGTGTATCACTACGATCGAGATTTCAATGAACCATTCATTTTAGGTGCAAGACCATTGAAGGTATTATTCAAATAAATAGAGTAACCATTATTCTCTTTAAATGAATAACCGTATTGTGATAGACATAATCCAATCATGTCTATGCTCAACGCAAACACCAAATCTCGATGGTAGAGGGAGCGTGCGATGCTTGATCATATCAACATTGGAAATACTTCCAACACATATCGTCAGCTCACCTTTAGCTAGTCTCCGTTTATGCCGTAGCTTTTATTTCGAGTTACTAACACTTAGCAACCGAACTGGTATCTTATACCCTGGTGCTACTAGGAGTACTAGTAAAGTACACATTAACATAATGTATATCCAATATACTTCTATCGACCTTGCCAACCTTCTCATCTACCAAGTATGTAGGGTAATTCTGCTCTAGTGACTGTTCCCCTTATTACAGAAGCACTTAGTCTCGGGTTTGGGTTCAACCTTGGGTTTCTTCACTGGAGCAGCAGCTGATTTGCCGTTTCATGAAGTATCCCTTCTTGCCCTTGCCCTTCTTGAAACTAGTGGTTTCACCAACCATCAACAATTGATGCTCCTTCTTGATTTCTACTTTCGCGGTGTCAAACATCGTGAATACCTCAAGGATCATCTTATTTATCCCTGATATGTTATAGTTCATCACGAAGCTCTAGCAGCTCGGTGGCAATGACTTTGGAGAAACATCACTATCTCATTTGGAAGATCAACTCCCACTCAATTCAAGTGATTGTTGCACTCAGACAATCTAAGCACAAGCTCAACGATTGAGATTTTCTCCCTTAGTTTGCAGGCTAAGAGAATCGTCGGAGGTCTTATACCTCTTGACGTGAGCCCGAGCCTGAAATCCCAATTTCAGCCCTCGAAACATCTCATATGTTCCGCGATGTTTCGAAAACGTCTTTGGTGCCTCTACTTAAACCATTTAACTGAACTATCACGTAGTTATCAAAACGTGTATGTTCGATGTTCGAAACATCCACAAATGACGTTTGGGGTTCAGCACACTGAGCAGTGCATTAAGGACATAAGCTTTCTACTGTTCGCATAATCGCTACTATCAACTTTCAACTATATTTTCTCTAGGAACATATCTAAAACAGTAGAACTAAAGCGCGAGCTACGACATAATTTGCAAAAGGTCTTTTGACTATGTTCAGGATAATTAAGTTCATCTTATGAACTCCCACTCAGATAGACATCCCTCTGGTCATCTAAGTGATTACATGATCCGAGTCAACTAGGCCGTGTCCGATCATCACGTGAGACGGACTAGTCATCATCGGTGAACATCTTCATGTTGACCGTATCTACTATACGACTCATGCTCGACCTTTCGGTCTCCGTGTTCCGAGGCCATGTCTGTACATGCTAGGCTCGTCAAGTTAACCCTAAGTGTTTTCGCTGTGTAAAACTGTCTTACACCCGTTGTATGTGAACGTAAGAATCCATCACACCCGATCATCACGTGGTGCTTAGAAGCGACGAACTGTAGCAACGGTGCACAGTTAGGGGAGAACACTTCTTGAAATTGTTGTAAGGGATCATCTTATTTACTACCGTCGTTCTAAGCAAACAAGATGCATAAACATGATAAACATCACATGCAATCAAATAGTGTAGTGACATGATATGGCCAATATCATATAGCTCCTTTGATCTTCATCTTCGGGGCTCCATGATCATCTTGTCACCGGCATGACACCATGATCTCCATCATCATGATCTCCATCATCGTGTCTTCATGAAGTTGTCACGCCAACGACTACTTCTACTTCTATGACTAACGCGTTTAGCAATAAAGTAAAGTAGTTTACATGGCGTTCTTCAATGACACGCAGGTCATACAATAAATAAAGACAACTCCTATGGCTCCTGCCGGTTGTCATACTCATCGACATGCAAGTCGTGAATCCTATTACAAGAACATGATCAATCTCATACATCACATATCATTCATCACATTCTTCTTGGCCATATCACATCACATAGCATACCCTGCAAAAACAAGTTAGACCTCCTCTAATTGTTGTTGCATGTTTTACGTGGCTGCTATGGGTTTCTAGAAAGAACGTTTCTTACCTACGCAAGACCACAACGTGATATGCCAATTGCTATTTACCCTTCATAAGGACCCTTTTCATCGAATCCGTTCCGACTAAAGTGGGAGAGACTGGCACCTGCTAGCCACCTGATGCACCAAGTGCATGTCAATCGGTGGAACCTGTCTCACGTAAGAGTACGTGTAAGGTCGGTCCGGGCCGCTTCATCCCACAATACCGTCGAAACAAGATTGGACTAGTAACGGTAAGCATATTGAACAACATCAACGCCCACAACTACTTTGTGTTCTACTCGTGCAAAGAATCTACGCAATAGACCTAGCTCATGATGCCACTGTTGGGGAACGTAGCAGAAATTCAAAATTTTCCTACGTGTCACCAAGATCTATCTATGGAGAAACCAGCTACGAGTAGAAGGAGAGTGCATCTACATACCCTTGTAGATCGCTAAGCGGAAGCGTTCAAGTGAACAGGGTTGATGGAGTCGTACTCGTCGTGATTCAAATCACCGATGATCCTAGTGCCGAACGGACGGCACCTCCGCGTTCAACACACGTACAGCCCGGTGACGTCTCCCACGCCTTGATCCAGCAAGGAGAGAGGGAGAGGTTGAGGAAGACTCCATCCAACAGTAGCACAACGGCGTGGTGGTGGTGGAGGAGCGTGGCAATCCAGCAGGGCTTCGCCAAGCACCATGGGAGAGGAGGAGTAGGAAGAGAGGTAGGGCTGTGCCAGAACTTCGTGTGAAGCTCCCATGCGTCTCCACACTATATATAGGGGTGGAGGGGCTGGTTTCTTGCCCTCCAAGTCCATTGGGGCGTTGGCCAAGGTGGGAGGAAAGAAATCCCATCATTTCCTTCCCCACCGATTGTTATCCCCCCTTTTTAGGGATCTTGATCTTATCCCTTCGGGATATGATCTTATTCCTTCTAAGGGGGGATCTTGGTGCGCCTTGACCAGGGGTGTGGGGCCTTGCCCCCACTACCCACGTTCATGTGGGTCCCCCCATGCAGGTGGGCCCCACTCCGGAACCTTCTAGAACCTTCCCGGTACAATACCGAAAAATCCCGAACATTTTCCGGTGGCCAAAATAGGACTTCCCATATATAAATCTTTACCTCCGGACCATTCTGGAACTCCTCGTGACGTCCGGGATCTCATCCGGGACTCTGAAAAACATTCGGTAACCACATACAAACTTCCTTTATAACCCTAGCGTCATCGAACCTTAAGTGTGTAGACCCTACGGGTTCGGGAGACATGTAGACATGACCGAGACGTTCTCCGGTCAATAACCAACAGCGAGATCTGGATACCCATGATGGCTCCCACATGTTCCACGATGATCTCATCGGATGAACCACGATGTCAAGGACTTAATCAATCCCGTATTCAATTCCCTTTGTCTATCGGTATGTTACTTGCCCGAGATTCGATCGTCGGTATCCAATACCTTGTTCAATCTCGTTACCGGCAAGTCACTTTACTCGTTCCGTAACACATCATCCCGTGATCAACTCCTTGGTCACATTGCGCATATGATGATGTCCTACCGAGTGGGCCCAGAGATACCTCTCCGTTTACACGGAGTGACAAATCCCAGTCTCGATCCGCATAAAACAATAGATACTTTCGGAGATACCTGTAGTGCACCTTTATAGTCACCCAGTTACGTTGTGACGTTTGATACACCCAAAGCACTCCTACGGTATCCAGGAGTTACACGCTCTCATGGTCGAAGGAAGAGATACTTAACATTGGCAAAGCTCTAGCAAATGAACTACACGATCTTTTATGCTAGTCTTAGGATTGGGTCTTGTCCATCACATCATTCTCCTAATGATGTGATCCCATTATCAACGACATCCAATGTCCATAGCCAGGAAACCATGACTATCTGTTGATCACAACGAGCTAGTCAACTAGAGGCTCACTAGGGACATATTGTGGTCTATGTATTCACACGTGTATTACGATTTCCGGATAATACAGTTATAGCATGAATAAAAGACAATTATCATGAACAAGGAAATATAATAATAATACTTTTATTATTGCCTCTAGGGCATATTTCCAACACTCTTCGCTGAACTAGTGCACCTATACAATTTACAATTGTATTGGGTGTGTTGGGGACACAAGAGACTCTTTGTTATTTGGTTGCAGGGTTGTTCGAGAGAGACCATCTTCATCCTACGCCTCCCACGGATTGATAAATCTTAGGTCATCCACTTGAGGGAAATTTGCTACTGTCCTACAAACCTCTGCACTTGGAGGCCCAACAACATCTACAAGAAGAAGGTTGCATAATAGACATCATAAGCTTCTATCACTCTAGAAATCCATCATATAATTAATACTCCATAATGCCCTCCCTTAGGCCCAAGAATGGTGAAGTGTCATCTAGTCTATGGTCACATGACATCACACTAGTGCAAAGACATCCTATACAGACTGTTTTAACCACCTGTCCGCGACGGAGTTTTAAACCGCCGCCTTGCTAGTGTGTGTGCAATAGGGGGGTCCCTCAAACTTAACCCAGAAACCATCGGGGATAGGTCCTACGGTCACACACGCGAGGAAAAATGATCTCCTGTGCGATCGGGCGAGGCATCGGAGACAATTATATAGGCCCAACCATTTCCATTCATATGTACATCCTATTGGTAACATGCCCTAGAGGCAATAATATTGTGTTATATATTTCCATTATCCATAATAAAGAATTTATATTTCATGCTATACTATTATCAGTCAATTTGCCGACAGAGATAGCTTGTTTTTCTATGTCTGGTGTTCATTATATGGCCCAGAAGCTCTATTATTTCATTCAGTACTGTAGAGAATAATTTTGATATTAGCATAGATTAGATCTCGTCGGTTCTATGTGTGTTTAAATGAATATCATATAGAATCTAATCACACTATTTGTACATTCAGGGAACTCAGGTTGCTTCTTTGCTGCAATACGAGAAGTTCATAAAAGATTTAAACACATAGCAACTGACGTACATCAAGTTGATTGGACTGGGTGAACTTCTCAAGACTCCTGGCATGAGAATGACATGTCTACTGTGCCAGGCCATCACTTATTCATATGATACACAGAAGGATGCCTTTATAATTAATGTGAGACCATGTAGGATCATACTAAAAGATGTGGAGCATATAACAGGCCTACCCTGCTGATACGTCTCCGTCGTATCTACTTTTCCAAACACTTTTGCCCTTGTTTAGGACTCTAACTTGTATGATTTGAATGGAACTAACCCGGACTGATGCTGTTTTCAGCAGAATTGCCATGGTGTTGTTTTATGTGCAGAAAACAAAAGTTCTTGGAATGACCTGAAACACCACGGAATATCTTAGAATAAATAATAAAAAATCCTCGCCAAAGATGAAGACCAGGGGGCCCACACCCTGTCCACGAGGGTGGCGGGCGCGCCCCCCCTCCTGGGCGTGCCCCCCTACCTCATGGGCCCCCTGGAGACCCTCCGGCGCCAACTCCAACTCCATATATTGGCTTTCGAGGAGAAAAAAATCAGAGAGAAGAAATCATCGCGTTTTATGATACGGAGCCGCCGCCAAGCCCTAATCTCTCTCGGGAGGGCTGATCTGGAGTCCCTTCGGGGCTCCGGAGAGGGGGATTCGTCGCCGTCGTCATCATCAACCATCCTCCATCACCAATTTCATGATGCTCACCTCCGTGCGTGAGTAATTCCATCGTAGGCTTGCTGGACGGTGATGGGTTGGATGAGATTTATCATGTAATCGAGTTAGTTTTGCTAGGGTTTGATCCCTAGTATCCACTATGTTCTGAGATTGATCTTGTTATGACTTTGCTATGCTTAATGCTTGTCACTAGGGCCCGAGTGCCATGAATTCAGATCTGAACCTATTATGTTTTCATGAATATATGTGTGTTCTTGATCCTATCTTGCAAGTCTATAGTCACCTATTATGTGTTATGATCCGACAACCCCGAAGTGACAATAATCGGGATACTTCTCGGTGATGACCATAGTTTGAGGAGTTCATGTATTCACTATGTGCTAATGCTTTGTTCCGGTTCTCTATTAAAAGGATGCCTTAATATCCCTTAGTTTCCAATAGGACCCCGCTGCCACGGGAGGGTAGGACAAAAGATGTCATGCAAGTTCTTTTCCATAAGCACGTATGACTATTTACGGAATACATGCCTACATTACATTGATGAATTGGAGCTAGTTCTGTGTCACCCTATGTTATGACTGTTACATGACGAACCGCATCCGGCATAATTATCCATCACTGATCCGGTGCCTACGAGCTTTCCATATACTGGTTCTCGCTTATTTACTTTTCTGCTGCTACTGTTACAATCACTACAAAAATACCAAAAACATTACTTGTGATGTCTTTACTTTTGTTACCGTTACCGCCACTATCATATTACTTTGCTACTAAACACTCTTCTGCAGATACTAAGTTTCCAGGTGTGGTTGAATTGACAACTCAGCTGCTAATACTTGAGAATATTCTTTGGCTCCCCTTGTGTCGAATCAATAAATTTGGGTTCAATACTCTACCCTCGAAAACTGTTGCGATCCCCTATACTTGTGGGTTATCAAGACCTTTTTCTGATGCCGTTGCCGGGGAGCATAGCTCTATTCTTTGAGTCACTTGGGATTTATATCTGCTGGACACTATGAAGAACTTGAAAGACGCTAAGACAAAAATTTATCCCTCAACTACGAGGGGAGGTAAGGAACTGCCATCTAGCTCTGCACTTGATTCACCTTCTGTTATGAGTAAGCTAGCGACACCTAAACCTATTTCTGCTATTCGTTCCGATATGTCGCATGTTATTGATGATGCCACTTCTGCTATGCATGATACTTATGATGAAACTACTTCTATGCTTGATACTACTGTGCCCCTTGGTGAATTTCTAGATGAACAAATTTCTAGGTCTAGAGAAAGAGAAATTATTGAAACTGAATACAATGATGAAAGTGATGATGAAAATATGCCTGCTATTCCTAAGGGTTATCTTTTTGATGCGGAATCTTCTGCAACTATTTTTGCTTGCCAGGATAGATATGAACTTAAGAGGCTGCTAGTTAAATGGAGTAAAGAATCTCTTAGAGATAGGATGAGACCTGACCCTGCTTTTTCTATTTCACCTATCTGTGTTCCTGATAAGGATTATGAATTCTCTGTTGATCCTGATATAATTACTTTGGTTGAATCTGATCCTTTTTATGGCTATGAATCTGAAACTGTTGTGGCACATCTTACTAAGTTAAATGATATTGCTGCCCTGTTTACTAATGATGAGAGATCGCGCTACTTTTATATACTCAAAAAATTTCCGTTCTCATTAAAGGGTGATGCAAAGATATGGTTTAATTCTCTTGATCCTGGTTGTGTGCGTAGTCCCCAGGATATGATTTATTACTTTTCTGCTAAATATTTCCCTGCTCATAAGAAACAAGCTGCTTTGAGGGAAATATACAACTTCGTGCAAATTAAAGAAGAGAGTCTCCCACAAGCTTGGGGGAGGCTTCTCAAGTTACTTAATGCTTTGCCTGATCATCCTCTTAAGAAACCTGAAATACTTGATATCTTTTATAATGGACTAATGATGCTTCCAGAGATTACCTGGATAGTTGTGCTGGTTCTCTTTTCAGGAAAAGAACACCGGATGAAGCTAAAATTCTATTGAATAATATGTTGACAAATGAAAATAATTGGGCACCTCCTGAGCCAACTCCTGAGCCAGCTCCTGAGCCAATTACTGAGCCTATTCCTAAACCGACTCCGAAGAAGAGAGGTGTTCTATTCCTCAGTCCTGAAGGTATGCAAGAGGCAAAGAAATCTATGAAAGAAGAAGGTATTAAAGTTGAAGATGTTAAGAATTTACCTCCTATTGAAGAAATACATGGTCTTAATCTACCGCCTGTTGAAGAAGTGTATGATCTCAATTCTTTATTCACTGAAGAACCTCCTGATCCCGATATCCCGACACAGGTAGTAAAGGAAAATTCTCTCTATAGATATGATAAAGCTGAAGTCCCTCCTACTAAAATTGCTAGTCAGTGCTTGGATGAGTTTGATAACTTTATGTTTAAGCAAGATGACTTTAATGCTTATTTTGGTAGACAATTAAAACAGGATACCTTTATGATTAAACGCTTGAGTGATTATATGGCTAATATTAGAGGTGAACTTAAGCTTGTAAGCAAACATGCTTCTGTGGTTACCACTCAAGTAGAACAAGTACTTAAAGATCAGAAAGAAGTGCTTGGTGAAATGAATAGTAAGAAAAATGATTATGTTGTTAGAGTGGCTACTAGAACTGGTAGAATGACGCAGGAACCTTTGTATCCTGAAGGCCACCCTAAGAGAATCGAGCAAGATTCTCAGAGAAATAATATTGATATGCCTAGTTCTTCTAAAAGGAAGAAAAAGAAAAATGATAGGACTTTGCAAACTTCTAGTGAACCTATTGCTGAACCACCTGATAATCCAAATGATATCTCTATTTCTGATGCTGAAACACAATCTGGTAATGAACATGAACCTAGTGAAAATGTTAATGATGATGTTCATGATGATGCTCTTGCGTGATCCTGCTTGGCTTCTTGGGCGTGTATGGGAAGACAAAAGATACACCGGAGACACGGGAGGACCAGCAACATATGCACGGAAAAGACGGCACACATCAGGGTCATGCTAGCTACGCTCTTACCAAAGAAGGGAAGGAAATCTTCTTTGAATGCCTGCTCAATATGAAGGTCATGTCTGGCTTCTCGTCGAATATAAAGGGAATAATAAATATGGCAGAGAAAAAGTTCCAGAACCTAAATTCTCATGACTGCCATGTGATTATGACGCAACTGCTTCCGGTTGCATTGAGGGGGCTTCTACCGGAAAACATTCGATTAGCCATTGTGAAGCTATGTGCATTCCTCAATGCAATCTCTCAAAAGGTAATTGATCCAGAAATCATACCAAGGTTAGAGAATGATTTGATGCAATGTCTTGTCAGTTTCGAGTTGGTGTTCCCACCATCCTTCTTCAATATCATGACGCACGTCCTAGTTCACCTATACGAAGAGATTGTCGTTCTGGGTCCTGTATTTCTACACAATACGTTCCCCTTTGAGAGGTACATGGGAGTCCTAAAGAAATATGTTCATAGCTGTGCTAGGTCAGAAAGAAGCATCTCCAAGGGCCATGAAAATCAGGAGGTCATTGAGTTTTGTGTTGAATTTATTCCTGACCTTAAGCTGATTGGTGTTCCTGTATCGCAGCATGAGGGCAGACTAGGTGGAAATGGCACGCTAGGACCAAAAGCAATAATATGTATGGACGGGCATTCTCTCACTCAAGCACACT
The DNA here is from genome assembly GCF_018294505.1 of Triticum aestivum. NCBI lineage: Eukaryota > Viridiplantae > Streptophyta > Magnoliopsida > Poales > Poaceae > Triticum > Triticum aestivum. Next base: position 742,872,942 of record NC_057803.1, read on the forward strand.
ACACAGTTCTACAAAACTCAGCCTTGGTGGCTCCGTATATCGAGAAACACAAGAATATTCTACGCTCCAAACACCCGGAGCAGTCTGGCGACTGCATTACACGTGAGCAAACGGGGGCTTTCGCCGGTTGGTTGCAGACACGTGCCATGCATGACGACGCTATTGAAGATGACCTGTACTTGTTGTCCCAGTTACCATCTTCGAATATAATGACTTTCAAAGGGTACGAGATAAATGGGAATACATTTTACAATACATTTTACACGATCGCCCAAGATAAAAAGAGTACCAACCAAAACAGTGGTGCCCGCTTTGATGCAGCAACCATGAGGGGAAATGACACATATTATGGTTACATAGAGGAGATATGGGAACTTGGCTATGGACGTGGTTTGAAGGTCCCTTTGTTTCGGTGCAAATGGGTCAATCTGACAGGAGGCAGGGTAACGGAAGACCCGCAGTACGGAATGACAACATTGGATCTCAACAATCTTGCGTACGCAGACGAACCATTCGTCCTAGCCAATGATGTGGCGCAGGTTTTCTATGTGAAGGGCATGTCTACCAAGCTGAGAAAAATAAAAGATAAGGAGGCGAATACATCATACAATAAGCCAAAGCGCCACATAGTTCTTTCAGGGAAAAGAAACATCATGGGAGTGGAGGGCAAGACAGACAAGTCAGAAGATTATGAAAAGTTTCATAAAATTGCTCCCTTCATGGTGAATATTAACCCGAGCATCCAGTTAAATGATGAAGAGTGTCCATGGTTACGGTGCAAAGGGAAACACGCGAAGAAAAAGCTTTACACCCAAAGATCCCACTCTGGGATGTGACCAACTTCACTATCATCACTTTCTTCTCTAATGAGTTTCCAGACTTATATATCCGAAAAGTCCCACTTCGGACAAACCGGAGGGAATCTTTGTAATAGTTATGGTGCTTATGTGTTTCGGCATTTGAAACGCGAAGAAATGTTATGTACAAACAAATTTTCAACCCTTCCTGACTTCATTTGCTATTTTTCATGCATTTGCTGATTTTTTTAGCTAAATGACCCTAAAATTGAAAAGAACTACAAATGAACTCTGAAAAGGTTGAAAGCTGGCATGGTATCATTATTTCACCCACATAGCATGGGTGCAAAAAGGTTAAGAGGGTTACGGCAAAAACTGGATGCACTTCGTGTACAAAATGGACAATCTCTTTCGAAGTATCAGGGTTTGGGGCTAAAACTCATCTGTTACAAAGACATTTCATTTTTTAAAACTTATTTCAACTCCAGACTTTTTATTTAGTATGCACCATTCAAAGCCACGTCATCAATTTTCAACCCTTTTTGACTTCATTTGCTATTTTTCATGCATTTATTGATTTTTTTAGCTAAATGACCCTGAAATTGAAAAGAAGTACAAATGAACTCTGAAAAGGTTGAAAATTGGCATGGTATCATCATTTCACCCACATAGCATGTGCTAAAAAGTTGAGAGGGTTACGACAAAAACTGGATGCACTTCGTGTACAAAATGGACAATCTCTTTCGAAGTATGAGGGTTTCGGACGAAAATTCATCTGTTACAAAGGCATTTCATTTTTTAAATAACCTAAGAATTACCAAATTGAATATAATGATAAAACACACTAATATTAAATAGAAGAAAAAGGCATCACTAAAAAATCTATTTTTAAAGTAAAGTTATTCACAAACTAGTGATTCACACAAATTTCAAATAATTCAAATTTAGACTATTCAAATTTGAAAACTACTGGCACTAATAGAAAGTTTATATTTTTTACCTAAAGCAAAAACGTTCACAAAGAAACTCTAAATAAAGCAAAAAACAACTCAGAAACAAAAGAAAATAAATAAAGAAAAAACAAAAAAAAGTCCGCCTACTGGGCCACAACGGCCTGCATACGACTAGAAACCCAACCTGTAGTTGGGCCAGGATGCAGGACCGCAAGGCCCACCAGGGCAGCGCATGAGAGGTAGGCCCAGAAGTCCTGCATTAAAGAGGAGCTTCATGCAGTGCCTGCGTCGGGGCTTATAAACAGGTGCTGGCTCCCTTCAACTAGCGAGGTAGGACTAAACACCCACCGCACCCCTCGCCTGGCAGCGCACCACCTTTAGTCGCGGTTGGTGGCTCCAGCCGCGACTAAAGGCGCCCCTTAGTCACTCTTGGAGCCACCAACCGCGACTAAAGGCCTGCACTTCCCACCGCTTTAGCTGGCCAAAAGTGACCTTTAGTCCCGGTTGGTAGCTCCAACCAGGACTAAAGGTCTCTGCATATATATACTCACACTTTGAAATTTTCAGTTTCTCTGCTTTCTTCGACCTCTTCGACATCGCCGCGCCGTCGCCATCTCGCCTCCCCGACGCCGGAGCTCGTCACCGCCCCCGAGACCGGCCACCCGCGCCTGCTCGCGCCGATCCCTGATGCCGCCCGCGCCCGCTCCTCCCCGAGCCCGGCCTTACGCCGCCCAGGACGCCGCCCGCGCCCGCTCCTTTGGCCCCGAGCTCCACGCCACGCCGCCACAGCCCCCGACTCGCCTCGTTGTCGCCCCGCTGTGAGCTCCCCCCACTCCCCCTCTCCATCGCCCCCTGTGCCGCCATGGCCGCCCCTCCCCGAGCCCACACACACACACACACATTTTCTTAAGTTAGATGATTTATATGTATTTTTGTATGTTTTAGTATATATGTATAGCAATTTTGACATTTTTTAGAAGAATTTTGACTTTTTTTCACTAGATGATTAGATATATAGAAAAAGTTAAGGATTTTTTACATTTGAGAAATTTTTACATTTTGATCCAATATGTATAAAATTAGTATATATATATGTGTGTGTGTGTGAATACAATGTATAGAAAAAAGTTGATGAATTTTGACATTTGATCCAATGTATAGCAATTACTATTTGCAAAAGTTGCATATTTTAATGTTGTATTTGCGAATGTTTGTTATGTATTTGCAATTAATTAGTATATGTATGTATACAATAGATTCTCTTAGTCCTTTAATAAGGGATTTATGAAGAATGCCCCCATTATGGATGTGCACAAGCCGATCCAATTTTTTTTCTGATCTCATCTATGTATGTACCCTTCTATATGTCACGTTGTCTTGTGTCCAAGTATTGAAGAAATCCATGGCTTCATTATTAGCCGGAAGTAACAGGAGCATGATGGTATGAAGCTCTTCAAAATTGTTTCGAAACGGAGTTCCTGATAGGATAATTCGCTTTTTGGTAAGGAGTTCAGCAAATGCCTTCCAAATAGCGATATTCAGAAGACTCTTGCTGAACTTTGTACCAAAAAGCTAATTATCCTATCCGGGACTCTGTTCCAAAACAACTTTGCAGAGCTTCATACCATCATGCGTCTGTTATTTCCGGCTAATGATGAAGCCATGGTTTTCTTGAATCCTTTGATACTAGACAACGTGCCATATAGAAGGGTAGATGAGATCAGGAAAAATATGGACCATTTTATGCACATGCAAAATGGCGCCATTTGTTAAATACCTTAAAGGTTAAGAGAATCCGTTATGATTCTGAATCATGTTCCTCGCTAGGGACTAAAGGTTCCTCGTATATAAGAAATCACAATCCAAGAATTAAAAAAATGTTAAATTTGCATAGAATTTGTTCTCGACATCAAAGATGCCCGGCCCGCATCCTCGTCATCGACTCGTTCGCGATGACGTCCTGCTTTAGAGGCGCCATGTCCTGGACAGGGCTCCGTCGGGCTGGCACTGGGAGGTGCTACCTTCAGGAGCGCGCATCTTGGTGAGGAACCCGGGTCCCGTCGTCGACCCGGACCTTCTTTGGTGGTGGGCGCGTGGGCCACATTCGGTGCAGAGGCTGGCGTCCGTCGCTACATGGTTGCGTTGGACGTCAGGTTCTCCAATAACTGGCAGGTTCTTCAGGGACCTCACCCGAGCTATGATTCTGTGATGGTTCCTTCTCTTTGGTGTCCACCACGAGTGAACTAGATTCTTCAATAATATTCGATCTGTATTAGCTAGTGATGTATTTGAGACAATGTATTTGAGATTATATTATTTGATAATATTCATGACGATGTATTCAAGATTATTATCTATTTCTACCATCTCTTTAATTCTAGTTTCAATACTATTATCATGCTTGACTAATTATTATCTGATTGAATTCTATTCTCGTAAAGGCCCTGAAGCAGGCGTCGGGGAATAATTTATGTGCATACTATGTTTGCGAGAACATTCGCATGATGACTTCCGAATGGAGCAGAAATGACAGAGAGTAATGGGTACGTTTGCCAAAACACTATTCATAATTTTTACATCATTATCTAATATATATACACACAATTAATACATGCATATTGATCTCCTTCTTTAAAGATGAAGGAGATGCGGGATAAGCTCCTACCAGAGGATCGCGTACGAGTAATTCAAGAGGAAATAGCGGGATTTTGCTCGACCAGGTCATAGATCCCAATGGAGAATACCTATATATATGTGGTTTTACGAGAAATTCTATTTATATATATGCATAACGTGTACAATATGTAGTAGCGTAAAATATGTTTGAAATGAAAAAAGATAAATGGAAAACACAAAACTAAAAGGAAAAATAAATTATAAACCCATAACCCCCTAAACCTTTTAGTCCCATTTGGTGTAACCAACCGGGACTAAAGGGGGGGGGGCTTTAGTCTCCACCCTTTAGTGCCGGTTCCAGAACCGACACTGAAGGTCCTTACGAACCTGGACCAAAGCCTGCACTAGTGGGAAAAGAACTTGCATGACATCTTTTGTCCTACCCTCCCGTAGCAGCGGGGTCCATAAGAAAATTAAGGGATATTAAGGCCTCCTTTTAATAGAGAACTGGAACAAAGCATTAGCACTTAGTGAATACATGAACTCCTCAAACTAGAGTAATCACCGGAAAGAATCTCAATCATTGTCACCTTGGGGTATGCGGATCATAACTCGTAATAGGTGCATATAACTTGCAAGATAGGATCAAGAACACACATATATTCATGAAAACATAATAGGTTCAAATCTGAAATCATGGCACCCGGGGCGTAGTGACAAGCATTAAGCATAGCAAAGTCATAACAATATCAATCTCAGAACATAGTGGGTACTAGGCATCAAGCCCTAACAAAACTAACTCAATTACATGATAGATCTCATCCAACCCATCACAGTCCAGCAAGACTACAAAGAAATTACTCACTCCTGGAGGTGAGCATCATGAAATTGGTGATGGAGGAAGGTTGATGATGACGACAGCGTCGAATTCCACCCTCCGGAGCCCCGAACGGACTCCAGATGAGCCCTCCCGATGAAGAACAGGAGGTGGCGGCGGCTCCGTATCGTAAAACGTGATGAATCCTTTTCTCTAATTTTTTTTCTTGGCGAATAGGTATATATGGAGTTAGGATTACCGGAGGTCCAAGGGGGCCACAAGCCTACAGGGCGCGCAGGGGGGTATATAGGCGCGCCCCCTGAGCTTATGGCTCCTGGGTGGGCCCCCTCTGGTATCTTTTTTCACCAGTATTTTTTATATATTCCACAAGAATTCTTCCTAAATTTTTAGGTCAATCCGAGAACTTAGATCTCTGCACAAAAATAACACCATGGCAATTCTGCTGAAAACAACATCAGTCCGGGTTAGTTTCATTCAAATCATGCAAATTAGAGTCCAAAACAGAGCAAAACTGTTTGGAAAAGTAGATACGATGGTATCAGAGTACAGTACAAGGCAACTGGTATTACCGTTGCATTGACACAATTCATATATTCTTATCACGTCATCAGGGTGCCCGAGAGGGCCTAGATTGATTTCTCGTGGCTACTAGGCTTTTGGCGGCGGAGCTCCCGATCTAGGTTAATTTTCCGAGGTTTCTATATTTATAGGAATTTTTGGCGTCAGTCTCACGTCAAGGAGGTGCCCGGGCTGTCCATGAGGCAGGCCCACACGCCCAGGGGGTGGGCGCGCCCCCCACCCTCGTGGGCAGCCCGGGACTCTTCTGGCCCAACTTCGATGCTCCGTGGTCTTCTTTTGGTCCATAAAAAATCATCAAAAATCGGCACGTCAATTGGACTCCGTTTGGTATTCCTTTTCTGCAAAACTCAAAAACAAGGAGAAAACAGAAACTGGCACTGACCTCTAGGTTAATAGGTTAGTCCCAAAAATCATATAAAACAACATATAAAAGCCCATTAAACATCCAAGATAGATAATATAATAGCATGAATACTTCATAAATTATATATACGTTGGAGACGCATCAGCATCCCCAAGCTTAATTCTTGCTCGTCCTCGAGTAGGTAAATGATAAAAGAAATAATTTATGAAGTGTGAATGCTAGCAAGTTCTTAAGTTTGATCAATGATAATTCCAATCACTTTTTCTAGCATCATTATATGTCATAACAGTAGCTCATCTCATAAAACTTTTCATGATCAAGTAACAAGCTATTCACATGTTAAAGTATAGATCATAAACTTTCTTGAAAACTAACAAACCGTGTTATCAGTCATCAAACAATTACAATTCATCTTATTTTCAGGAAGAGTCTATGTCAGAGCTTTGATTTAGCAAACTCCACATACTCAACTATCATTTAGTCTTTCACAATTGCTAACATTCACGCGATATTTATGGGTTCAAAGTCTTAATCAGACACAGAGAAAGATAGGGGCTTATAGATTCACCTCCCAACCTTTTACCTCAAGGGTAATGTCAACAATAAAAGTTTATGATGCCTTACATCCAATTGGATATATATAAGAATCTTTCCAACACAATGTGCTTGCCAAAGGATAAAATGTAAAAAGAAAAGGTGAAAAATCACCATGACTCTTGCATAAGGGTAAGAGATAAAAGTAAAAGATAGGCCCTTCGCAGAGGGAAGCAGAGGTTTCCATGCGCTTTTAGGGTTGGATGCACAAAATCTTAATGCGAAAGAACGTCAATTTATATTGCCACTTGTGATATGGACCTTTATTATGCAGTCTGTCGCTTTTATTTCTTCCACATCACAAGATCGTATAAAGCTTATTTCCTCCAAACTAATCAATCATACATATTTAGAGAGCTATTTTTATTGCTTGCACCGATGACAACTTACTTGAAGGATCTTACTCAATCCATAGGTAGGTATGGTGGACTCTCATGGCAAAACCGGGTTTAAGGGTATTTGGAAGCACAATTAGTATCTCTACTTAGTGCAAAGAATTTGGCTAGCATGAGGGGGAAAGGCAAGCCCAACGTGTTGGGCGATCCATGACAATATACTTTTATTTCAGATATAAGAAAACATAACCCATTACATTGTCTTCCTTGTCCAACATCAACCTTTAGCATGTCATATTTTAATGAGTGCTCACAATTACAAAAGATGTCCAAGATAGTATATTTATATGTGAAATCCCTCTTCCTTCAATATTCTTTCATGAATTGTTCAAGTGACCAATTCTACGTTTTATAACTTTCAATAAGTTTACTACCTATACTTATTATGTGTGAAGTCATTAATCCCCATGTTATAAGCATATGAAACATATATAAATTTAGGTTTATGACATTCAATTTATTCAACCATTTACTCATAGGATATACGTGAAGCACATGAGTAAATGACAAACTACTCCAAAAGATATGAGTGAAGAACACTGAGTAGTTAAATAATTAACTAGCCATGGGAGGATTCTTTTTCATTCAATATTTCAGATCCAATGATTTTATTCAAACAGCAAGTAAAATTGAAAATACGCTCCAAGCAAAACACATATCATGTGACGAATAAAAATATAGCTCCGAGTAAGGTATACCGATAGTTTTGAAGACGAAAGAGGGGATGCCTTCTGGGGCATCCCCAAGCTTAGGTACTTGAGTCTTCCTTGAATATTACCTTGGGGTGCCTTGGGCATCCCCAAGCTTAGGGTCTTCCCACTCCTTATTCTCCTCATATCGATATCTCACCCAAAGCTTGAAAACTTCAATCACACAAAACTTAACAAAACTTCGTGAGATAGGTTAGTATTATAAAGAGTAAACCATCCACTTTGGTACTGTCTAAGAAAAGGTTCATAATTTTTCCCACACAATGTCTACTGTACCATATCATTTCTCCAATTTATATTGATAAATATAAGTCATAGAAATTAGAAAACAAGCAAACTATGCAATGAAAACAGAATCTGTCAGAAACAGAACAGTCTGTAATGATCTGAACATAAATCATACTTCTGCTACTCCAAAAATTATGAAATAAATTGGTGGACGTAAGGAATTTGTCTATTAATCTTCTGCAAAAATAATCAACTCAAAATCACTCTTCTGTAAAAAATGACAGCTAATCTCGTGAGCGCAAAGTTTCTGTTTTTTACAGCAAGATCACATTAATTTTCACCCAAGTCTTCCCAAAGGTCTTACTTGGCACTTTATTGAAACAAAAGCTATAAAACATGATTAATACAGTAGATTAATCATGTAGACACACAAAAACAGTAAGGGTAAATATTGGGTTGTCTCCCAACAAGCGCTTTTCTTTAATGCCTTTTAGCTAGGCATGATGATTTCAATGATGCTCACATAAAAGATAAGAATTGAAACATAAAGAGAGCATCATGAAGAATATGACTAGCACAATTGATTCTAACCAACTTCCTATGCCTAGGGATTTTGTGAGCACACAACTTATGGGAACAATAATCAACTAGCATAGGAAGGCGAAACAAAGTATAACTTCAAAAACTTTAAGCACACAGAGAGGAAACTTGATATTATTGCAACTCCTACAAGCATGTATTCCTCCCTCATAATAATTTTTAGTAGCATCATGGATAGCAAATTTGTTCTCATACTCAATTGGAACCTCTTCCGAAATAGTGGAATCATTATTAGCTAAAGTTGACACTCTTCCAAATCCACTTTCATAAATATCACACTAAGATTCAACACCCTCCAAAATAGTGGGATCACTAATTTCTAAAGTTGACACTCTTCCAAACCCACTTTAAGTTATAGTATTTATTCATACTCCAAAAGATATAAGTGAAGTTCATGGAGCATTCTACAATTAATATAGACTAACAAATATCCAAGCTCAAAATATGTAAGTGAAGCACACGAAGCATTCTATAAAACCATACTCAAAAGATTTAAGTGAAGCACAAAGAGCAATTCTATAAGATCATACTTAAAAGTTATAGGTGAAGCACATAAGTATTCTATAAATAAATGAAGGGCTATCTCATGCTAGCATAGTTCTTAAAGGAAAAAACACAAAGACACAAATCATGTGAACAAAACAAAAACCGAGGTATACCGTTGTTGAAGAAGAAAGATGGGATGCCAACCGGGGCATCCCCAAGCTTAGATGCTTGAGTATCCTTTGAAATACTTTACTTGGCGTGCCTTGGGCATCCCCAAGCTTGAAATCTTGCCTCTCTTTATTCTTCTCATATTGATAGTTCCTCGATCTTCGAAAACTTCATCCACACAAAACTTTAACAAAAACTTTGTGAGATCCAGTTAGGTGTATAAAGCAAATCACTACCTTTAGGTACTATAATGAACTAATTATTTATTCATATTGGTGTTAAACCTACTGTATTCCAACTTCTCTATGGTTCATACCCCCCCGATACTAGCCATAGACTCATCGAAATAAGCAAACAACACGCGCAAAACAGAACCTGTTAAAACAGAAAGTCTGTAGTAATCTGGAAGTTTGGTAAACTTATGTAACTCCTAAAATTATGAAATAAATTTGACAATATGAAAAATGTGTACATGAGTAATGTGCAAAAAGTTTCAGACCCATTTGACTCCAGTAAAAAGCGTAAAATCATGCACTACAACCAAAGTTTCTGTTTTTGTTCTGCACATAGTAAACAAGCAATCTAATCATCCTAAAACCAAAGCTTGGAACATTATTTTTATAATACAATGGATATATACAATGGGATAATTATTTACATAGAAACTTCCATGAAAAATTCTACATTGTTTCCGTGAGCATGAACACAAGTGCTCAAGGTCGACCCTCACTTCTTCAATGCATAACTTTCCAATCACTTCTTTTTTTGGAAAACTTTTTAGGCATGAGAGGCAAGTAAATTTTTTTGGTATTTTCATTCTTTAAATTTTTTTGTATGTTTCACCCACAACTAAACAGAAACAAAAAGGAAAATTGAAATCTACTTAGTGAAGAAAGCAAACAAGCACACACGAGAATATCAACCCCACGCTATTGCTCCCCAGCAACGGCGCCAGAAAAGAGCTTGATAATACCCAAGTGCAGGGAATCATCGTAGCAATTTCCAAAGGTGGAAGTGATAAGTATGGAGTGTTGAACCCACAAGGAGCTAAAGGTAAGATCAATATTCTCTCAAGCCCTATCTGCCACTGATACGACTCTACGTGCACCGAATGTTTGCTTCCAACTAGCAACGAGAAATAAAAGTATGTCGTGGGCATGAAGAGGATAACTTTATATGATATCGGAGAGCTAAAATATAAAAGTAGGTGATGTTATCATAAAGTTATAATATATTACTAAATATTATAAATAGTGAGTGTGGAATAATGGTGGATCGGTGTGCGGAATTGTCCTAGGCAATTGTTAACAAGACCAGTAGTCGTCATTGCAATTTAATATGAGGGAGAGGCATAAGCTAACATACTTTCTCTACTTGGATCATATGCACTTATGATTGGAACTCTAGCAAGCATCCGCAACTACTAAAGTTCATTAAGGTAAAACCCAACCATAGCACTAACATATCAAGTCCCCTTTATCCCATACGCAACAACCCCATTACTCGGGTTTATGCTTCTGTCACTCAAGCAACCCACTATAAGCGAATCATGAACGTATTGCAACACCCTACAACGGGAATCCCTCACGCTTGCGCGACACGGAGGGCACAATAGGACAACACCAAAATAAAACATACAACTCGTACCAATCTAGATCATCAATCAACCCAAGGACAAAAGATATCTACTCAAAACATCATAGGATGGCAACACATCATTGGATCATAATATGTGGCATAAAGCACCATGTTCAAGTAGGGATTACAGCGGGGTGCGGGAGAGTGGACCGCGTAAAATAGATGGGATGGTGATGGTGATGTTGATGAAGACGATCACCGCGGCGATGATTCCCCTCCTGATGGCACTCCGGCGCCACCAAGAGAGAGGAGGAGAGGTTCTCCCCCTTGTGCTTCCTCCTCCATGGCCTCCCCCTAGATGGGGAAAGGTTCTCCCTCTGGTCCTTGGCCTTCATGGCGATGATGGCCTCTCCGGGATACTCCTCCATGGCCACCGGTGATGATGGCACCCTCCGGCAGGGTGCCGGAGAGGGCCTGATTGATTTCTCGTGGCTACAGAGGCTTGCAGCGGCGGAACTCCCAATCTAGGTTAATTTTCTGAGGTTTCTGTATTTATAGGAATTTTGGCATCGGTCTCACGTCAAGGAGGTGCCCGAGCTGTCCACGAGGCAGGCCCACGCGCCCAGGGGGTGGGCGCGCCCCCCACCCTCGTGGGCAGCCTGGGACTCTTCTGGCCCAACTTCGATGCTCCGTGGTCTTCTTTTTGGTCCATAAAAAATCATCAAAAATTGGCACGTCAATTGGACTCCGTTTGGTATTCCTTTTCTGCAAAACTCAAAAACAAGGAGAAAACAGAAACTGGCACTGGGGTCTAGGTTAATAGGTTAGTCCCAAAAATCATATAAAACAACATATAAAGCCCATTAAACATCCAAGATAGATAATATAACAACATGAATACTTCATAAAATTATAGATACGTTGGAGACGTATTAGAAACACCATTTAAATTTTAAGCTCTTTTTATTTACTTTATTTAGTTATTTAGTAGACTCCTTTAAATCCTCTTTTTACTAGCATATTTAGTTCTCCGTTTACCCAGGACAGTAATAGTATTTGCAGTTCAAGCAGTACTTCACACAATAACTATGACACCTTGTGTGTGACAGAAACACCTCCATAAATACTCTCCTTTTCTCTTTGTTGGGATGATTAATCATTGGGATACTTATGTGAAAGTGTTACACTACCCTGTTTGGTCTGCAGGTACCACACACACTCAAAAAAGACTAGTAGATTGCTCCCCCATATTTCACTATGAGTGAGCCACTCTTTGGCACATCTTCACAAGTCCATTCTCACCACATTGGACAGCAAGCTCCAAACAGTGATCTCTTCGCTATGCTCCTCTTGAACTTGCACACCGCAACCTAACCCCACATAGAACTTTCACGTAGACCATGAGTTAGTACACAAAGCGTAATAGACAATGCTTACCATACCATGGGATCACTTGATCCCTCTCGGTACATCTTGTGCGCTTTGTGTGTTGATCAACTTGATTCACTCTTTGACTTAGTCTTGATCAACCTTGTAACATGTCTTTCCTATGACCAATCTTTGGATAATACCTTGAGTAGCACCTTGGTCATCACACCAACTCCTTGAAACCAACAAATGGACTTCAAGAAATGTTTATGGAAAAATCTTTCAAATATAGCTCAAGGCAATCATTAGTCCATAGGAATTGCTATCAATTACCAAAACCAAACATGAGGGCACCGTGCTCTTTCACTAGGGAAAACCTTACTC